>NW_027137982.1:0-62098 GCF_003813185.1 Lentinus tigrinus ALCF2SS1-7
GATGTTTACGCCGCAGGAGCTCTTAGGCGAGGCCGTGAGCTCCTTTGAGCCCCAAGGAGCGCAAAGGAGATCTCGGCTCACCGCCGTGGCGCTCTGTCGCGCACCGGAGGCGGCGGACCCAGAAGCCCCATTGAGCCCTATGGTGCCTTTGGGAGTTCATGGGCTCGCAGAGTGCAATCGACTCACCTTTGTTTGATTAGGGACCCGAAAGAGAGAGCACAGCGAGCTCCCGGCGGGCGTGAGCCAGCGCTCTCGCGCTGAAAGCTTTCAAGTTGACGGGGCGAGGTTGATCCCTCCACTGAACGCGATGAGGCTCTCCGGACATCCTGCGAGGGCGGGGTGGATCCCCGCCTTGTGCTCCTTGGGATCACCGGTATCAGGACCATGCTGGTGGTGGGGAGCTGTAAATCGTGCATTGAGAGCTTGACAAGGGGCGTTACAACGGCCGCAGCTGGCATGTCAAATATCCGGCATACAGAAACAGAGCATTTCCTCCCATATGACATGGTCAAGGGCACTCAGCCGGCACTTGACCTTTCAGCAACATTTCCGCCAAACAGAAGCATTCAGTACATACCTTTGTTCGGATAGTTGAATCGTCGGTCCAAAGTAAGGTTGTCGGATAGAGGTGGGGAAATAGGAGGAAACTACGACGATTTCCGCTGGTCGAACAAACAGAAGACATGTTATCTACCCGAGACATTCCCCGTGAATATACGCTCAAAGGTCAATGTATAATTTCCGACCACTGGCCTGCGCGATCGGAAATCACCAGGATATGTCACGTTTCCGTCACGGCAACACTGCCCCCCGTTTTGTCGGAAATTCTTCATGTCCGCCGGTTTTCCTCACCATTTCCCATCGACCGGATCCAGGCTTTGCCCGTCGTGCCACGCGCTCGCCGTTCCCCGGAGCCAAATTCCAGTACATTCACAACGACGGGAACTCTGTCGCCCCTTTGGCTATGAAACTTCAAGCCGGATGTGTCGATCGGTGGGCATACGAAGTTCACGATGATGGCTGAATTTGCGATTCCTCAGGGTGGAGTACATATGTCCCAGGTTGACGCGGCTGCACGTCTTCCAAAGACAACAGTTCACATGAGACCCACAGACTTCTGTTGATGTCCATTACCTTGATTTGCGACGAAGTCTAAGCGATATCAAACGGGTGCGCATAGTCATTTAAGTTTGAGTATACGCCGACGCTGATAATCTCATATGTACAAGGTACCATTAGAGCGATCTAGCCGCTCCAGGTGTATACACAGGAATCAGAAAATGACACAACCACAACCGGACGAGGAGGCTTTCGTTGGGGGCGACACCATGAATGCCATCTGTGCCCGCGGCACGGGTTCTGTTGATGGCGGCACGACCACGACGCGCCTCAGCTCGGGTATCTGCCCAGCAATCAACTTCTCATTGTCCTGGTCTGCCTCCGAGTCCTCCTCGTCTTCGTCATCCATATCCAGCAATGTCGGAAACATACCACTCAGCTCGGACCTGACCCTCTTGATCTCGTCCCGATCTTCGGCCGACAGCTCCTTGCTCTGAGATCTGTCAGCGGGGGGGCCGGGAAGGTTCCTCATGTCCCCTGCCTGAAATTGGGGAGAAATGTGCGGAGACCGCGACGCTGTCTGCAGACTCGAGGGAGGGAGGTCCCCGCGAGCTGACAGCCCATCCGTTTCAAGTCTGAGAGCGGCATATGGGTGATGTGGGCCCGTTTGATAGCCCGAATTCGCGGGCTTGCTATTCTGGCGCTGAAGGGGACGTGCAGGGCTGCGGTGGGACTGCGGAGAATGGGTTGCTCGCGCGGGGAGCCCAGTGAGAAGCTGACTACCAGCGTCGTGGGGTGGAGTCTGAGACATTATCGGACCAGCTGTGTGGTGCGGAAGCGGTCGTACAGCTGTGTGGTGCGGCGTCTCAGGAAGTGGTCGCACTGTGCGGCGCGGCGTTTCAGGAAGTGGTCGCACTGTGCGGTGCGGCGTCTCAGGAAGCGGTCGCACAGCTGTGTCAAGTTTTCCTGGAGGTAGATTGGACCTCTCAGGTGTCCATGGCTTATCGGGGTGATGCCGTGGCTGCGTATGGAGACGTGGATTGAGACTAGCGGAGGGCTTTGAGTTCGTGCCACTGGGGGCACCAGTCCTCCGGTTATGGTGTCTAGCAGATCCTCGAACAAGCTCCGAGGGTCGAGTCTGAGTAGAAGGCATGAGTGATCAGGATGTATGAGAATGGTCCAGGAGGTACTTCAAGTTTCGCTCTTATACAGACTCTCACTTCAACTAGAAACTTGCATCTACTCGTCCACGTTCCCCCTTGAACAATATTCGGTGAGTTCCTCAGGGCAACCAGTACGACTATTCTTTGCGTTGGCTCTCTCAGAAATTGACCCGTAGCTGATGGCTGTGGACAATCAGATATTTGCCTCTGAAGTCGCAGGGAGCGCAACGCGACTACGTGCTTTCGTATATCGTGGCAATTGCAAGAGCTTTCCCCGGCGCGGAGACAATAGTAGGTACCTAGCGACGAAAGCCCACGATCGATCAACTCGTCCGCCACGAACTCTGAGTCTTTCCAAACCCGCTACTTGCTGCTGGGATGTTGCCAGTGTCGCTCGTCAACATACTCAAGATGGCCCGCCCTTTGTCACCCTATCGTGTTGGCATGTCTCCGAGCCATAACATGTTGTTCCAACCGGGTCGGTGTACGGCGTGGAGGTACGTCCACCATCGTTGTTACCCACAGCACGCGGAACCTCATGAGGTACATCGGTCGATAAGGATAATTATTGAAAGCGCATCGTTTGTCGCTGCTTCACAACCGTCGCCACAGCATACACGTCCACATTGGACCCGCTCACCGCTTCTCAGCGGCAGAAACATAACAACTTGCCCAAACAGGACTGTGAATAACTCTTCTGTGAAGCATGCGTCCGTATGCACGTCTCCGTCGACATGCCCGGTAGACTCGCTAGGCAGGACTGATGTCCCACAGGGGATGCTCGCGCTGTGGCGCGGCCGGTATACTCCTCCGAAGGTACAGCTTCCTTCGTAGGTCTCCAGTACTGGTCAACCTCGACAGTCTCCACTCCCCACCCGCCCTCTTCTTCCCATCTCCGCTTCCACCCGTCGCCCAGAAGGGTGCAGTTGGACGAGATGATGTCCGACTCGCCATCAGACCTCTCGTCGTTGGCGATGAGCGAGGTCTCGTCCACGCTGTCTTCGATGTTCTCGAGAGGCGAATCACGGAAGACGTATCCTTCCGGGCTGTCCTCTGCGAACATCGTCGAGAACAAGAAGGAAGGGGTGAAGGGACGCATAAACTCGGATCCGGAGAGGCGTAGCTTGAGGCATCCGCCACAGTCGTCCTGAGGGGCTGAGGGATGCTCAGGTTCCTCGAGCTCTTCCAGCGAGCAGTCTCGTAAGAGCGACTCGAGAGAATCATGAGGTGTGCACGGGCTGTCGGGTTCGGGATAGAGGTCATGGAAGTTCCGAAGGCCGAGCGATTTGGGTAGTGGCGGAAGTGGACACTCTCGCCCGGATGAGGAGGTTACAACGTGTCGCGGAGGCGTTTGACACTCCCAGCTGTCCGGTCGTACACTAGGGTCAAGCTGTGTGTGCGAGGATAATGCGTAGGGCGGTTTCGGGGTGTATAGGACGGCAGGAGGAGGGAGGGATATTGTTCGAACCATCACAATGGTTGCGGAGGCTCCTGTAACGGCGTTGGTAGGAATAATGGGCTGTGTTGCTTGCAGATGCTTTTATGTGCGAGACGGTCGCAGAGAGAGCATCGAGGATCGAAGTATGGGATGTGCATATCGTGCTGGTTGCGGGGTCTGGAAAGAGTCCGCTGCAGTATAGGCGTATGTTGACAACCTCTGCCACAGTGCCTGTCTGAGAAAGTGTTCCGCAACATGCGGAACAATAAGCGGAAGATCGTAATGGAGAGCGTGAATGCGGCAGTACTGATGGGCGGCGAATTGCTTGATGCCGCGTTTTGCAGCCCAGCATTTCGCTCAAGCCTCTCGAAGGAGATTATCATTCAGTTATTGTTATTTGAAAGTACTCGCTTGAACGTGTATTCAGGTCTATCGCCCAAGAATAGTGCTCATGAGGTCATGCGGCGCGGCAGGAGGCTGGTAGAGACTGTATCTCGATCTATCGGCAACCGCCGCTTTGCGCGCTCGTATGCTCGACAGCATCGCGCAGGCTGCTGCTTTGTACCATCTCCCTCGAATTTCACGATGCTCTGCTCATCATCTTCCAGGACTTCTTCAATGACTACACCTACTTGGGCTGTGGCTATGATGTCCACCTCAACGATATCTGTTTCTGCAGGAGTACCCGAGGTCTCTGAGGCAGCAATTTAATGACTATCTAGTGCGTGCCACACTTAGGATTGGAAGAGATCGACTGCACGCAGTCAGTATGGCGGAGAATTGAGACTACGCGAGGAGAGGGATGCGGCTTTGCCTGACTGGCAATAGGTGAGTTTCAGTGCCCTACGTCCTAGCTAACATCACTCATGCGATCGGTTTCGCCCAGTGTGCTCCGTGACACATACAGATACATCCATGTATTCTCTTCCTTTCACATGCAATGAGAACTATACGTGATTTAATCGGTGGTCTCTCTGTGTCCGCCGCACAACTTTGCCTGTCGCGAGCTGGCTGTCTGCGAATGCTCGTGAGTCACTGCCCTCCTTTGTTTTAGAGTCATGAATGTCTCTTTTACCTCCCGAGAACGAACAATCCATTCTCCCTGTTTCCCGACCTCTCCTGCGGGAACTGCCTCTGTCCGAACAAGCCTCTCTGTCCGAACACGCCTCTCCCGCGCCCTCCGAGTCCCTACCAAGACCTCTTCCGGCATGCAACCGTTCGGCTCCCACTCCCACAAGATGTGACTGAGCAGCAGAGTCCGGAAGAAACGAAGCATGTCTCGTTCTAGGCCCTCCTCCAGTATGGCGCAGGGGTCGATCGTGGCTTCCCAGGCCTTCCTTGTCGCATGCTCGGCCTGGACGCACCCGCCACATCTGGATAGGAAACGCACGTCCATACCGTGCCTACAGACTGGCCCGGCTGGTGGTGAATGAGGGAGGTCTGTGGAGGAGAAATCGCTCTCAGGGCGATTCGGTCGCGTCTGTGCACGGCACGTCGCAGAGGGATGGATAAGTGTGGCGGGTGGCATGGCGTAGGTGCGTTCTAACAGGTACGTGTTCCCCATCCCACTGGTTCTTACATGTTCACGTCTTTTGTGTAGGTTGTGTTCTATAACGAGGGTCTGCCTGAGTGTGAGGTATTGTAGTGACCTAGGGCGTTGACCCAGTTGCGTACCCTGGAGACGGTTTCGCTCTGCTCAGTGCAAAATGCAGAACATTATTGTGAGTCTCCTACCCCATTTCCGCTCCACCCCTCACATTCCGAGTTGTCCGACAGCACCGGAGGGAAGAATTGAGGTGCTCCGTCATTGCGAATATCGTACTGATCGGTATTGCGACAGCCGGAGTGGTCAGTCTTTCCCGTTGTGTTCGTCCTCATGGCGGGTCGCTGATGTCGCGCAACTTCCACAGCGCGCGTACACTTAGTCGCTCTGCTTGCACGTCAGATCTCAGCTTGAGGCTCTTTCCACAACGATCCCGCTTCCGTCCTCACTAAACGTTATGACGGAACCTAGACAGGTGCTGGACATCGCACGAGGCCAAATATGGTAGAGTCTGCAACTCGTGCACTTCACTTCGTATGTCGTCTTAAAACTCGGTATTGCTGATCTTAGCCGCACACTGTAACTCGCTCAGATCGTGCTATGCTATCGTCTACTCGAATGAATGCGGGGCCTTGGAAATACATGGAGTCACCAACTCGCGGAACGAACGTGTCCTCCTCGCGCGCCTGCGCGCCATTCCATCGTCCCCCGAGTTCTGTTCCAGGATGTTGGCCGCTCTCTTCGACTTCAACTTCCTCGTCCCACCAAAGCAGTTCAGCATACCGACAGGCGTTGCTTCGTGCACTATGTACGGTTCTTGTCCCCTTGGTTTGGGCGCATCCGTGGTCCCTGTGTGACGCGTATCCCCTCCAGCTAGTCTCTTCGGGTGCGACGCCCTCCCCACAGGATGCCTCCTCGGTTTCCCTGTCCCTCCATCGCGCTGCAAGACGTCCATCCTGCCATCACGATCTGGCGGCGGCGTCCGCGGGAACGGCGTCGGCGGCGGTAGCAGAAGTCGGTTGTCGTGCCCCTCCTTCGCCGACATCCTCGTGCTCCTCTCCCTACTGCCTTCGTGCGTCGCGGTGGCGATACGCAGGTCGCCACGCCGTGTGATGGTTCCATCGCTACGAGGAAGCGGTGACGTAGGTGCGGCGGGCTCGCAGGTCAGAGTGGGAGAGGCTGCCGCGTCCTTGAGCTCCTCACTGTGGACTTCCGTTCGTCGAGTCAGTTGATCAAGAGACGAAGGAGGACTCGTGGTATTAGGGGAAGATGAGGCACACTGTCGAGGATCGGGAAGGGGTCGTAGACGTGGACGGGCTGGCGAGCGCGGGGGGAGAGGCAGCGGAGGGGTAGGCAGCGGTCTCTGGTGGACCTTTGTATATCGCGCCAGTGAGTCTTGTTCATGGTGTTCGTTCAGCACCGTCTGCGAGACGCTACTGACCACAGAAAGAGGCTCTTGGCATGGGGACCTGTCTCCGTCTACCGGAGACGGAGGGAGGGGTATGTTTGACCAGTTCTCCATGCAATCTCCGACGCCGGACGACAGGGTCTCCACCGGTGACGAGAGGGCATCCTCGAATACGTCTTCCTCGTTACAGTCGGAGACTGGAGCATCTCGCTCATCCACGGAAGCATCTATCGACGAAGGTAGCGGTGCGGCCGGTCCATGAGAGAGGCTCGGAGAGCGCTGGCGTGGCGCGCCATCATTTTGGCGGGTCGTCGTTCGTCCTCGGCGCGTCATGTTAGTCTCGTGGCTCGAAGCGGACTCGTGCCGCTGGACTGTGGCGAACATCGCGGGGCGCGGGAGCTCGAACGCGTTACGTGCGCTCGCGCGGGGTTTGGTGTTGCGCAGTGCTGGAGCGTTGGGGGCGCGGAAGGAGGGCATGATGGGTAGTAGGAAATTTGGATGGACTGCGCGCTGCCATAGGTGTGCTGTTATATCTGAAGCGGGGACGGGGATGGCCACTTCAGGCGGATTATTGTTTACTCGCAGGTGGCACACTGCTTATGTTTATCCGTTGCTATACGTATACCGGATGTGTTATTTGTATCCATTCTACCATGGACGTATGGGTGGCTGTTAGAACGAACAATAACTTGCGTCTCTGGCGACTCCGTACGAGAGTCGCAGTAGGTAACAGTGTCATACTGGCTTAGGGCTAGCGTAGTACCGTTACAATCCACAACGTATTGTCTTCACGCTTTGGTCTGTAGCTTCGATCTAGCATGCCTTCAGAGCCTCAGCTTGAAGAGAAGCAAGAGGTCGGGGAGTTCGGTATATTCGTAATCTAGATCCGGGAGACCCATTTGCGGTAAGCCAGCGCTAACGAACTGTATTGCACTTCATCCTCGCCCGTCATCTACATATCGTGTTATCACTTCTACCAGCTCACTGTTCATCTAGAAACATATGCTGCAGTCTCGTCTTCCCCCATCTCCCTTCTTGTTGGCGTAAAGACACCGGCATAATACGGATGCCCCCTTCGCTCCAGCGAACATCGACGCTTTACATGGCATTTTGAAAAACACAATGAGGAGCACAGCGAATATATGGGCGTAGTGAAGAGAGATGATATATGTTGGAGCGGATGCGCACAGCGAACGGATCTATGCTGGTGAGTGCTGGTCAGGACATCGTGTCAGGCCCTATTTCGTTGAACTTGATGCGCATCGTCTACGCGCAGCCCAACTGCATGGTGCTCTACATGTGTTTACATGGCGAGCTACTCTGTACGAATTACATTACGGCTCCAAGGGCATTCACGCGCACGTGTATCGCCGTTTGCTGCCCCAGCTGCAAACGACATCCAGGACGGCGCGCCTCAGTCGTGTTGCCACGAAGGTCATCCACTCTCTCTGGCAGAAGTACATTCCTAAACGTTCCGCATGTGAGTGACGTCTATGCGTGGTATCTCGTCGCAGGTACTCACTCTGCATCCCAGCCCACATGCGGAGTCCCAAGCATCCTGTATGACTGCTCCGCTTCTGTCCGTGTGGATATTGCGAGACCCGCCATTCTCGACATGGCGCAATAGACCTGCCCTCGGGTCGTCGGTTTCAAGTTCCTCAGCCTCATAAGGAGACTCTGCCATCCTTCCGACGTCGCCCGCCTCTGGTGCGAAGTCCGCGTCCACCTCCTCTACCACAGCCCACTGCGGAGTACCCTCTACCACCACGATCTTTGGCCGCGATGCCTCTACGAGCATGCCTGGATCTTTGGACCTTGACATCAGCGTGCGTATCTTCTCGTGCGCACTCGCCTCGTCCCTTCCTTTCACCAATTCGTCATCCGTGATCGCTCCTGCCCTGGTCCAGATCGGATCAAGATCCCTTGCGGTATACCCCTCATCTTCGTTCTCGTAATCGGAGCAGTCGGCGGGGAAGTCGAGAGGGAGGAAGAGGGATGAGAAGTGTTGTTGGAGGTCATGAAGGTCGGAGGGGCCGGACGCCACGTTGACCGGTGCAGTAACCTCGTGTGGCGGGGTGTCAGATGGCGCATTCGGGGGGAAAGGACTCTGTGCAGAGTTGAGGAAGGATGGGGTGCGTTGGTCCATGGTTCGCGCAGCGTTGCGAAAAAAATACTCTCATGTTGGTCGCACCTGTTCCCTATAAAGTGAGTCGCCCTGTCTTTATACGGCTGGAGTGCTACAATTGCGTTGCCCTCGAGAGCCTGTTGCTGCGAGGCTTCAATCGTGGCATCATTGGGCGGAGCAACGTCGCCGAGTACAACGTTTTGTCGTCCTGGAGGAGCGCCGCCTTTTGTGGAGCGGAACGCTGTCTAGACGATCTCGGCAGCCTCTGACCGTCTTTCCATAGCAGATGCGCCACAGTCAAGGTGACATCCAGCCCCGTAATTGAATATTCTACTCCAACGCTTTCCTCTGCGCTCGCGTTGGCATGGGTATGTCGGCTGTATGTCGCGCGTCAGTGCGTTTCTGACCACTATCCTGCAGAGAACCGGGATGGCTCATGTCGGCCGTCCTTGCATTGGACCGTCTCTTCCTCCCATCTAGTATCAATGAAAATCCGTGTGTTGCATATCGCACGATTCCAGCTATGCTATCGTCCATCAAAGGTCCGTCTATAGGAATACACGCAGTCATCAACTCGCAGAATGAACCAGTCTACGCCATGTCGTTGTTGTACGGCTTGCAATTCAACCTACTCGGCTCCTTCTTTGGTTTGGAATTCCTCGTCTTGCCCAAGCCGATAAGGCTATCCTCACCCGTCGCTCCATGCATCACCTCCGACTCCCTGTCTCTACCTCGATGCCTCCTTGGCTTGCCTAACCCTCCATCGCGTTGCAAGACCTCCATGCTGCCATCAGAAAATGACGTGGCGACCACGAGAACGGTCTTCAAGAGGCGGCGGAATCTTGTCCTAGGCGGCGCCTTCCTGCGCGTCAGACCTACAACGGTACCAAGCGCGGAGGAACGTGGCGACTTCCTCGTCCTTCTCCCGCCTAGTCTATGCTCCTCGCAGCTCTCTCTAACCAGCGATCAGCAAGTCGCCACGCCGTCTGGCCTCGCAGCTGCTATAGCAAGGGGGACACGGAGCGGAAGGCTACTTCGCCGTCGAATGCAGACACTGCATGTGTCTAGCCGTCGCTGCTGCTGCTCTGCGTGATCCATCCATCGCGCTTTTGTGCGGGCGGATACGCGCAAGAGCGTTTGACGGCGGATGCATACGTCCGGAGCTCGGGAAGAGGTCGCAAATGTGGACGGGCTGGCGAGCGCGGAGGGATAGGTCAGCGGCCGCTGGTGGATTCTTGCATGCTATGAAGCCGCAGACGATCGGAAGTAGGGAACGGGAGCGGGTGACTAGCATGAAGACTTGCCTCTGTCGGTCAGGTCATGGCTGTGACCTGTCGACGCGATGGGCTGGTTCGTGCTGCTGCTCTCAAAGGGTGGAGTCTCGACCGACGATATCCTCGCAGCCGCCTCCGTATGTCGAGTTGGAAGCCCAGCCATGGAATGAGTAGATCGACCTCGAGACGAAAAGCGTGACGGGATGGCGACGCGTGTGCGGGAGGAGCGCGCCTGAGCGGTGAGTTCTTGAGTTCGCTCATTTTCTCTGTGTTTGTGAGGTACACGTCTTGCTCTCGTTTGAGAGGCTGAAGGAGTTCCATAGGCAGGGTACAACCGAGAGATTTCATCGCGACACGGCGGGCCAAATCATCTGGGAGGGTTAACAGTATCAGCTCGCGATCCGGGAGACGTGAAGATAGTTGACTGACAGGACTGCGACTACCAATCCACGCCCACTTTATCCCACCCGTCTGATTCGTCTCCGGGCCTGTCGATGGAATGCGGCAAGTTGTCGAAATCGATCCCAACCACTTGTTGTGGCACATATTCGTAACAGCGCGCCCACATCAGCATCACCCGTCGAAGTGTCGGGGTCGCGCGCACGATGTCTCGGACGCACTGATGGAGGTCTTTCTGCAAGAGCATGTCCCGGGTGTAGCAGAATGTCCTTCTCATACGCGAGGGAGCCAGGCATCTAAGACGTGTGTATGTTTCGCTCTCGTCTTGTTGGTTTTCGTGGGTTTGCATCGACATGTTGGCACATCGGAGCTCGAGTCGAAAGGACACCACTGACATCGGGCGCAGCATCTCCGTGACATGATTCTGGTAAGAGTAATGTTTAAGTTGTAATTCAGGGCATGGCACAGGACGACTTACAATACATTCCTCCAGATCGAAGATGTGTTTCACGATATTGATCCGGATCTCAAGCACTCTCAAGGCCTGAGCCCAGGAGTCAGACAATTGTGGGGGTACGATGGGGATGTAACCTCTGCCTTCATAGATTTTCAGGCAAAGGCGCAAAGACGAAGGTTGGGTATCGGAGAGGATTGACGATAACATGGTATACTCTGCTGAACGCTTCCCTCCTGTGCTCAGCAGGTGCAGACGCTCCACCCGACACGGGAGCGCAAGGACGTATGCGTCGATGATAGTGCCCCTGAACGACTCCAGGATCGTCCATGCAAGGGTCTTCCTCGTGGTCTCCCGCTTGTTGAGGTCATGCCAGTCCTGGATAGTGCCACACATACGGCACTCCTCTATGAGTGTATCAGCGGTGTGTCGATAACGAATCCACGTAGTGCGTTGAAAACCGCATCGGAGGCGCCTCAGATTAGGAAAGCAGAGGAGGTAAGTTGCGAGGTGTGGCATTCCCTCAGAGTAGAGCGCCATCTGAAGTTCCTCCACGAGGGGATAGATACGGATCCCACCCCCTGCTGTATACTTCCCATCAACGAATATTCTCCGTAGTGAACCGGTCAGCTTGGACAGCATGAAGATGGGATCTTGGTCGCGCATATATAGGATACTTGGGCCCGGGCTCGGAAAATTGAGGAAAGGGATGCACATATTCACCGAAGTCAGAGGTGATCGCATAGCGTGGAGCGCATGATACAGTATTTGGTAGTAACTCGGGTCATCGCCTTCACAGAACCCCAATCTGAGGTGTTGCAAGGAGGTTAGTGCCGAGAGTGCAGAACATAGGATGCGGAGGACTGGTTTAGTCACATTCATGAGGGAACTGATCTCGAGGTGCTGAAGATGAGACGACTGAGAAAGGACGCTGGCAAAGAGCCGAGCCGAGTCTTCCTCCAGATGGTACATATCAACGGATAGACGACGCAGGTAGGGGAGACGGGTGATAGGATCGCCCAGGACGAAGCGGCAGAAGGGAGCGACAAGGTGGGGCTGGTTCATGAAAAAGAAGTTGACATTCACGGTGCGACTCGGAGACAGCAAGCGTCGGACTCCCTCGGCCCGCAGGTACTTGCATGTTCGCGCTATGGCCGCAACCGTGCGCCAAGCCTTCTTACTACCCTCGTCGGCCAGAATGTCCATGACTTGCACCAGAATATCATGGTTGATGCTGCGGGGACCCGAGACGTCGGCCATCGCTGAGGTAACGACTGAAGTCAGGACACTATGCAGCCCACATACAATCTGAGACATACGTATGAGCTAGTCGTTGTGCGATGGGGAACGGTACGACAAATGATAGTGCACTGAGAGTGGAATTGTGTGAAGTGCGCCTTAGAACGAGTCCGAACGAGAGGTTCATCACGATTGGTATACGATCACACCAGACACGCCCGCGCGCAGACGGCCCGGCCATGCCGTGGATAGTGCCTATTCAAAAGTCCTCTAACATGTATACATGACTGTAGATATCAACATGTCCGGAGCGAAACCGTCATTGACTGCAAGGTCAATGAAAAGATGGCCTCTACGGCATCAGATTTTGATTGTGTGATACCCGCAGACGAGCTGGGTGAGAACAGGAACATTGTAAGCTGTTGACAACACATTGTGTCTTTGATTTCATCCTGGAAGAGAGATTAAGCAAAGCGTGGCCAAGTAACATTGAAACATGACTCACAAGGACAGACAAGACGACCATGCATTCGTTTTCATCAACCTCAACTTGCAAAATCTCTGGATCACAAGCCAGAACCACCTCCATGAACGCTTTCTTGGTGACCTCCTCTTGGAGGGCAAATGAAGGCAATCGAATTCTAAGGAGACGGATACGACCCTGGCGGACCAGGCATACTTTGTGCACGTCGCACAGATCCCCGTGCAGAACATTCAGCAATGGCCACACCCTCGGAGCCCCGTCATCTGCCAAGTCCTCGCCTTGAGATGGAACCATTTCACCGCCGTCGCCTCCGAGGCCCGATGATGGACGCGCACCACAGTCTACGACAGCGACCGTCCCGTCCGACGGGTAGACAGGTTGCCATTCGTCGTCTGGGGAGACGGCAACGACGCTGTTTCCCAGCACGGACTCGGATGCGGAACAGCGGCCGGTAGTGGTAATGGTAGTGGCGTCCGCCACGCTGATGGAGCCGTGAGCAGGACCTTGAACGGGCAACGTGAAGACCTGACGTCGACCTGAATGTGACACCTCGGGTTGTGCTTGCTGTCTGGTGGCGAGGTTCTGCGGAGCCAAGTACAGCGCTGCCAGAGCCGGCAATCGGGCTGCGTGGCGGAGCATGTAGTTGATGACTCTGGAAGCCGTTACTACCCTCCATGCACGGAGACATGGGGAGGAACCTTGAGGGATGTCGGGGGATAGCCATGCCGTGAAATCCTCGGCGACGGGGAACGTCTGCTGTCCAGGAACAAATGTGGACGCTGCCGAGTGTGGCATAGACGGCAAGCACCGGGGAGGACGTTGGGGAGTAGATGCGTTGGGAAGAGTAGCGGAGTGGGCGTGCTCTAAAGGTAGAGCGAAGAGGATAGATGCAGAAAATTCCAACGCAGTGCCATGATTTATACCGGGAGCGGCATGGATGGGGCAACACAACGGAAAAAGAGAAACTCACCGACGTGGCAAGCACCTGCCTCCTCGGGGCGCAAGAGCAAGTGGGGCGTAGGAAGAGGCGAGACGCCTCTTCATGTCCTAATCTGCTTCCTCGACGTCGCGTTATGGTGGACCCTTGACGACCTGATAGGATTGTAGACATCGAGATGCATTCTGCTTGCAGGTCCTGTTCCATTGGGGGCGCGGTCCTGCTCCATTGGGATCGCGGAGATGATCTTATGTGGGTCGTCGGTTTCACATTTGATGCTGAAAGGTAATGGTAAGCGCGGCAACATGCATGACAATAAATATTTTGACCTTCTGGGTGGAACTCGAGATCTTGAAGTGTCAGCGAGTCTAGGGCGCCACGGCGACGAGGTAGGATACCTCGCGTGGTCCAAGGGTCGCCGCCCAATGTTCCCGGCCTGTGGAGGTGACATATGCAGTTATGGAGCAGCGAAGACAATTCGAGTCGATGACAGTTCAGCGTGGAAGTGAGGACAGGCGGGGCTTACGCCACCCTCGTCCATATACATATCTTGGCTTTGCACCGCTTGAGTGTGAACTGCGGTCCTGCCGCGACCGAAGACGCGCAGTAATACATCTTCGGATCCAAATACATCCAATAGAGGCGGTAGAGAAGAGCGAAGAGAGAGGGAGGTCACGGTTACGTTTCCGCCACGTGCAGGCGCCTTAGGATCTAGCCCCCGCAACGCCTCCTACATGGAAATACCTCTCCTCCTGCTCCTACATGGATTGCCGAGACCAGTGCGACTCAATGGTTGTGCCCCTGACGACTATTCTCTTGAGCTGTTATGCACGCAGACTCTGGCATCGCTCACTCTGAGTAACTGTGGCGGATCGGCACTCCTGCGCCCTCCTCAGCTTCCGGCCGCACGATGACTTTCCTCCTACTACGAAAGGAAAGCTAGCATGCGTGGCACATCAATTGTCTGGCACCCTCAGCACTCTCCCCAGTGTCGACGTCTTCGGCACAAAGGCGAGTACAGAAGCGGCAGGTCCTTCCAGTACACAGTTTGGGGCTCCGACAGCTCGCCGCAGCGGAAGTCTCAGTCTGATCTTGACCATCTACTCCGTCCCATCCTAATTCTTGAACACGGGCCTCATCATTCCACTTCCTTCGATTGCGCGCTCACGCAGGCTATCATTTCGCACAGGCCGCGCGTCCAGGGACGTACGTGGTGTCCGGAGTACTCGGGTCCGACGACCTGAAAAGACTCGAGGGAACGTCATCATTGTGATTGTCCGTCGAGCATCGCAAGTATACGGACTCGAGGTACGTGATTGATGGGTATTCTGGGATCAGGAGCAGCGTTAGGAGGATCTATGGCGATGGATGGTCGGGACTCGCCGCCGCCTCAGCATCACCGTCCGGTTGTGCCAACGTGACACCGTAAACATTCACCTGCTCGCAAAGTGTACGGAGCATACGGGGCATATTTTCCCTACGCGTGATGGCAACGAATGTGGCGACAGGAGCTCGTAGTCGTGAGAAATCAGGCGCTCACCAAGCAGGTACATTGGGGAAACGTTGGGGCGCCGTTTCTGGTCCATATCGTTGCGTCAGCCGGATCACTATCTTCTGAATCCAGCCAACGTCCAAAAATCCTAGTCGACTCCTTCAGTAGACCGCGCTTGTAAGCCTCGAACAATAGATTATCGGATACCTACTTGTTCTGCACGGATTTGAGCCCCGCGAGGTCGAGGACGTCCGAGTCGCTGCATAGATATATCATAAGTCAGCAGCTCTCCCAAGATATTCCAAAAACAAAATAACACGAACAGTGGCATCGAATTGTTCGTGTCGGACGGGCGAACACAGTGGTAGGGTGCGGGGCCGTTCAAGCAAGTTGAAAACGCGAAGCGCCTGCTCCGCATAGACCCGTGACACCGCTATCCGTTTCCGGGGACCCTGGCAAGCCGCTGCCAGTGCTGCAGACTTGAGGCTTGTTCCATGACCGTTCTTCTTTCATTATGCTGGTCGTCGTGCTCATCTAATTTGAGGCTCGTCTGTAATGCTACTCAGGCTGGGTACTCTGGGTTATCTCTCATCCGTATGTTGTGAGTACTCGGAGCATAATTCGAAGGCCATGAACTAACACAGTACATATTGTCATCCGCGTAGCGGAAACTTCACATCGAGCACAGGAGCTATAAGATACTCATAGCAAGCTACTTTGAAGACATGCTGTCCATTGTCATCGATTCGCACCGAACAAGCAGCTCCTCCAGCAACAGAATCCGTCTTTTCCGCCGGATCTCCTCCATCCGACTGTCTCTCTCCGCCACTCGTTTCCTCTGGACTCCTCGCGGTCGCGGGTGCATGCATATCATGTCCCACGAATGAGCCCGCATCCGGTCCCACAGATCTCCGCTGGGGCGATTCGGCGCGTCGTCCGTTCGTGCGACCGCGGCAGCCCGGGACCAGCTCGCGAGAGCATCGTCGTTCCAGTACGATGTCGGAGACCAGCCAAGTACGGGCCTAGGTGCGTGTATACTCGATTCTGGATGCGTTTGATCGGAGTTGGTCTCGGGGAGCGACTGTGGCGGAGAACTGTGTTCGTAATATCCGTGTTTTCGGTCATCCGTGAGGATGTTCAGAAGCCTGCGTCGATGCGCAGGATAATCCTTCGCCATGTCCTGTGCGAACCATTGACGGTAGATGTCCACGCACGCGAGCGGATCCTCGGTGTCCGGGAGAGACTGCGGCGAGGGCTCACGGCGCCTCCGTCCCTCCGCGAGGATGTCGAGGAGGCGGCGGCGAGCTGTGGGCTCGTGCTTCGTCATGTCCTGCGAGAACCACTCGTGGTATATGTCGAGGCAGGTCAACGGGCTCTCGTGCAAGCGTGTCGGCGGCAGGGGCTCGCAGGGACTGGGAGTGCGGAGCGAGGACGAGGCGGGGTAGGAAGACTGGGAGTACACGCTTGGAGAGGAGGCGAGCGAGTCCATGAGGCGAGGCAAGCGTCCCTGGCTTCTGGAAGTCCACGGTGCGTTGTTGGGGCACCGCCGCGGCCGAGAGACATCATATATACTGCTGTTGAGGCCGTGACAGGGCCGTTTGTCTCTGTAGGTTGCGGGCTTCATTGGGGTGCGACAATAGTGTACACCTAGCGACCGCGCGCCGAATAGTAGTCTGTGTGGGACGTCTCCCCCATAAAAGCTTGCGGAGGAGGGTATCACGACTGTTGTAAAGTGCGGTATAATAGGCGATAATACTGTGGCGGTCGTCGGGAGCGGTCGAGTGTCGCCAACTTTGCTCAGTGTTGTGTACGTTGCTATTATTCAAGCATAGAACAATCGGCTACTCTGGAACGGGCACGTTGCAACTTGCCTCTTGTTCGCCACAGTCTCAAAAGACCCGTTCGACCTATGCTTCTGCTTCCGAGTCAACGTCTGATCCTCCTCATGCTAATTAAGGTCTGCCTGGACTCGATACTCTCTCCTTGCGCGGCCGCCTGTGAGAGTGTGGTGTTCTCGCGTTCCCTCGTGCACGAGCTCTGGCGTCGACGGCATCGAGGAATACGGTTGGGATCCGTGCCGATCTGCTTGATTTCGATGTCCTCTCCTCTCTTCTGATCGTAGTTCCGCGTCGAGACGGAGATGCGACTTTGCTGAGACTGCATTTGTGTCTTCAATCTATTCCTAGCATTGGACTCTGAGATGCGGAACCGGGCTGGCGACGAAATACTGAATGTTATCGGGCATTCATATTCGACTCTATCGGACCACCTCAAGAGGCGTAGATCAGTATGCGCTCGACGTCACAAGATGGGCAGGTACTGTACTACCCTTCGCTGGTCCCGTCTTGAATTGATGAAGGGACTGCGGCGAATGCAGGTTCTCCAGTGTGCCTGTCGGAGGTTGCAATTTCCCGATACGGATTACGAAACGTATTAGTAAGCGACTACCTAGACGTTACCTACTTACTCTAGAATATTCGCATTATCCTGTATAAGAGCGCGTCCGTACGACGCGTTCTCCATCCCCAATTCACTTTTCTTCTCTTTCTCCTCGCTCTCGCGCTCGAACTTCCAACAGTGCCTCCTCAGCGTAGCGATAAGCTGTTCACAATGAACGCAATCCACAAGTGTCGCGCGCAGGTGGACGCATCGGATTGGTGTGCGCTTCGGAGCTATCAGAACACTGTGGCCATATTTCGTATGACAAGTCCGAAGTGAGCCATGCGACTGACAAGGGCGACGTGAAAATTAGACATTGGGAACTTGAGCGTGTCTCGCACTATACAGTATCTAATTTGTTTTACCCCTTCAGGCATCGTCGTCCGAGTCCATCTCTCTCGGGAAATTCGGTCTCCATCTCTCATAATGCTTGGCGGGTTGTAGCGCCTGGACCGGGATCTGTTGCCAGGTGGTGCGAACAGTGTTGGCTACCGTCACAGGAGCTCTCCTGCTTTCTGAGGTGGATGTTGTCGATGAGCGCTGTTTCCATCTTGTCATGGCGATAATCCACGGCGTTACGTTCGTGTATTGAACAGGAGGGTCGATGGGGGCAGCATCATTACTGGAGTCTGTGTGGACCCAGTTGACGTCTTGTCGTGTCATCTCGCAAGCATCGATGACCTTCGTGGCTGCAAGCAGAGCACACTCGAATGACTCTTTCAAATCATTCTCCCAGTCTTTGCGAGCTTTCGATGTCTTCGAGTACAGTTGACAGAGTGATTCGAGGACGTTATTAAGGTCGACGGGAGACCTGTCTCGGCGATGGTCATGAGCATGCCAGGAACGGGTCAAATCCCTAATCGCAATGCCGAACTCTTCTGACCAAGGAAGCTTCTTCAGCCTGTCGTGCGTACTTTGAAGCGAGAGGATTGCGTCGGTGATAGTTGTATGGGACGTGTGGGAAGATGTGGCATCGGGCCTTTCCTCAGCTTATCAAGCGCAATGTTCGTTAACAGGAGACTCAGGAACCTCAACAAATCGAAACCTACCATTGAGTAGGTCGAGTCCTTTCTCACAGATGCCCTGAACGAATTGAAGGTTTCCCATAAGTTCCCAGCGATCTTGTTCCGTGGCGCTGCTCCGGTCTCTCCACACGGTAGCCCACTGTTTGTCTGAACCCGGTCCATGCAACAAGTTGTGTATGCCTGTGAAAAGCCTCTCGGCGATTATCCACAAGTAGATTGCATCTACATCTTCCTTGTTCGCAGGCTGCTGTGACTCAGCTGTGGCGACTTTAGTCCGTAGATTCATTGAACAAAGCTTGAACGAGCTTACCTGGATTGGAGGGAACTTCCATGACGTTCGACTCGAACTGTGGAAGGGCAGGTGTAAGCGACAAGGCATGATGAAGAAGGGCCGAAGGCCTTGCTTTATATACCTGATGGAACGCTCGTGATAAGGTTCCCCGCCTCCTCCCATCTGGTCCACATAATAACGATCGTCTGCTGACATCATGTCATGCTCACATCTGAGGCAAACGTCCACGTTTATGGATGGTGTGAGCCTTGAACTCGCTTCGCCCACCCCGGCCACCTTACTGGCCATATTCGGTCGCCTCTGCTGTGCGGGTCGCCACACCACGAGCGCATGAAATATATAAACCTTGACGTCGGAGGTCTCCGACAGGTCACTCGCACCCGGCTCACGTTCTGGTAGGGATGACGATGACATCTAAATTGGGAGAGCGTTGCATTGCGTATGCGTAAAGTACATGCACTCGAAATCAAAGACCGCCCTCAAGGCCTCCCCATGAAACGATCTAGTCCGCGAGGAGCGCTCCAATCTCGCTCGCATGTGCAGTTAGACGTACCGTCACACACGACCCGCTGAACGAGATCACCTCGAGGACCCGCGTAGATCGACGGGAAGTGGACGCCGCGGCACGAAGTGTGGCGCGTCCACGGCTTTCGCGGGTGGCGGTAAGGCTCTTGGAATATGGCCGTTATGGCCGAAGGATGCGAGAGCGGAGGAAGGTAAACTGGGTATAACGATGCCGTCCGCGCAGGACCGGAACGCTGACGACCATAGCCCCCGGATACTAGCTCGAGTGGTGTGGCGGAAGACTTGCTACTAGTGGTCACAGCCGAATTGACTCGCTCAGTGTACAGCGAGTTGGAGCGCACACGCGGGAGGAGGTAGAGCGCGGTGGGAGGGATGGGCCGGGTAGGCTGCGGTTGAGAAGACGAGATGTCTCGGGCGTTGGAAAGCAAGCTCTTCTCGGGCTTTGGCGGCTCGGAGAATAGGCTCTCTCGCCGGACCGTCTCGCCACCGACGTGCGGAAGCTGGCCGCTGTTTGTCGTGGTAGAGACAGGATCGGGAACAGAGAGCGGAATCTGGTGACCGCGGGCTTTCTTGTTCCTCTTTCCGCCCTTGACCATGGCTCTACTGGAAAGTGGTGGGATATCAGACTGAGGATGTCGCGGACGGGTTCAGAGGACAAGGGAAGAGAGGACCGTTTGTGGCGGATGAGATTCTGGTGGCGACGTGCGCGCCCCGCAAGCAACCCGCAATTTATACGAAGAATCGGGATGTGGGATGTATGTGGTGTGCGTCGTTGCACCGCCAACGGACGAGTTATGTGCCAGTGCTGCATCGTGGCTCTTCGTCCTGTGCAACGGTGCTTCTAGGACTGGGTGCCTGAACCGCCTCGTGTCAAGCAGACGGTGTTGTGTAGAAGACACCTAAAGAATAACACCGCCTCATAGAAGAACAAGTGTTGGATGCATTCGTTCAGCTTGGTGACACAACTTCGGACTCACCGGACCTTCAATATATCAGGAGTAGTCGCTGCCGATGGGCTCCAGGCAAGTTAGAACAACAAAACCCTAGCCTGTTGCATTAAAATTAGCAGACAAGCAACACTGGAGAACAAAAGATACTCACCTTACCATACTGTATCGCGACGTAGTCACGGTGGTGGGCGGCGGTCGCAGAGGCCGCGTAGGCGGGACCCCGGAACTGAAGGACATAGCAGTGTCATGGGGGTCAGGGCTCGAGCGCTTCGCGTCGGTCGCCGCATTACGAAATGGACACTGACCATCATGCCCTCGCACTCTACCTCCACCCAAACTGTCGACGACTTGCAATTTCACAGGTCGCTAATGGTCGCTCCTTTGGGCCCGAGGTCTCTCGCCTAACCGCATGTATCCATGCTTTCGAAACTTGGGAAAAGACATATATTGAAGCATACAACTGCTCCGCCACGGAATACGATCACACGAGTACAAGAGCTGTAGTTACGCTGCGGCGCACGAATCACTGCTGCGTCATGCGAGACCATCCACTATCGTACAAGCCTTGCGTCTTCTTGAGCTCAGATCCGCCCGAGAGTCTCAGGCCAGACTGCGAAGGCTGATCAACACCCAGACGAGAGAAGTCCTGCGTCACCTGCTGCATCGAGTCTGCACGACTCACGATGGATGCATTGCACCAGCAGTCGGACGCGCAGTTGGATGGACGCGGGTGAGGAAACGCACTGGGACGCGCTCCAGACGGACCAGCCTGAGTATTCTGCTGTGGCGGCTGCACGGGGCCAGCAATTGGATCTCTCGTAGCCCGGCCCACGTTGGGTTGCGCGTACCGAGACCGCGCGTCGTTGTAGCGAGCCATATGGAGCTCCCTTCGCCCTTCGTCGGAGAGATGGTGCTCGTCCCAGCGGTGGCTGTCAGCAAAGGGCCCGCCGTTGCGGGGCATCAGGCGCGGAACGATGGGCTGTGGCGGAGGAACCACGACTTCCGGGGTGTACGGGATGCCGTTGTGCATACAGTACAACTCGCGCTGGCTGAGGAGACGGATGCCGCCGTCGACTGTGGCCCAGACCCCGTCCTGGGGCGGGGCCTCGTGGTTGAGAAGCTGAGTGTGCGTGGGTTGGGCGAGTATGGCGATGTGGTGGGGGTGCGTAAAAGTGCGAGTGGGTGCGTGCGAGATGGAGGATGGGGATGATGGGGCGGTGATGAATGTCTTTCCCCGACGACTCTTAGTCTTCTTGGATCGTTGACCCTTGAACTTCATAGCGTCGTTCGGAATAAGAAGGGGTAAGTACACTGGGTACAAGAATGCACAGGAACCTGCGGGAACGAGGAGTGAGTGCGACTGAGATGCACGACACTCAAGGACGCACCATTTTATACATATCCCGGTGCCAGCCCATGCTTACTCTAGTGCACACAGAAGTGAATTCTCCAGATGACAACCACGACGTGTATTCCGCAGTGACGAAATGAGGTACTAGGGTCCAGATTTACGGGGTGGGCGGTGCAGCGACGGATCTGAAGAGAGGTGAACATCTATGGTAAGTGAACCGGACAGCATAAGTCGGGCTTTTCTCATCTCCGAAACATCATTTTTGCTTCCAGAAGAAACATACGTGCTGACCTGTGCACCGGTGGCACTGGGAACTCCGACGAGCAGTTTCCAGTGATTCCGACACGACGACCGCGGCGACTTGGGCGCTGCAGTACTAGGTGATTATACGCGAAATCAGGGTCAGAAAGAGGAAACACTTAAGAGAGCTGTAGCGTAGCTAGCCTTAGTTGTAGTAGACGGAATGAGAGCAAGAGCCTGCAGGAGCCTGCGTGGCGGTGCATCAGCAAGGGCGCGGAAAAACTGCAATGCCGTGCAGCGCCCGTTGGGCATTGCAACCCATAACGGGTAAGCCGAGCGCTGGCAGAGTGTAACGGTCATTGCAATGCATTGACGACCAAGGCGGCGCGATGTAGACCACAGGTGGACAAGGTAGTAGTCGAACGAGCCAATGCATGCACTATACGAGCCAGTAGAAGTATTGCAATGACATTGCATTAACCCCAAACATAGCGTGATTAGTCCACGGCATAACAGCCCTCCTTGGGCATAATCATCCTCTCCTTCGTCTGCCTCGTCTGCACCTCCATCCAAGCTGAGGGGGAGCCAAACGGCGGCGCCTACCTGGTTGCCACTCGACCCACTCGACCCACTCGACGCGCCCGCGGAGTTTCAAACGCGTCTTGTTCACGGCCTCCGACAAAGCAAGACCGGCCACTGCTACGTACTTAAACACAATGATGGCGCGATGGTAGCTCGCGTCGTCTCCATTCCACTCCCCCATCTGGCCTACAACGTCTAGCAGCTACTTGACCTTATTCTTGCACAACCGCACGGAACCCCAGCCGTACATGCAGGATCCCAGCGGCCAGCCCCAGAAGATTCAGACTCCCGCACAACGCCGCAGCCTGTCGACCGGTGAGCACGCCACTCAGCAGACACCACGAGACTTCGACGAAGACGCCATCACCACTAGTCCCCAAAGGGTCGCCAGTGTCCTCCACCCCGGGGTCCGCAGGGCATAGATGGTCTTGGCCAGTGGTCTAAGTCGTAGGGTTGTCTCTTGCTCTCGCTGTATCTCGCCTTCGCTGTCTCTTGCTGTCTCTCGCCTTCGCTGTCTCTTGCTGTCTCTTGCTCTCACTGTCTCTCGCTCTCTCTCACTGTCTCCCGCTGTATCTCGCTCTCGCGCTCTCTCTGCGTCTCTCGCTCTCTCGCTCTCTCGCTCTCGCGCTCTCTCTCTGTCTCTCGCTCTTGTGCTCTCTGTTTCTCGCACTCTCTATGTCTCTCACGCTCTGTCTCTGTCTCTCTCCGTGGCATTCGAGTTGACTCTCTTCGCGACGGGTTGGGACAGGTGCGTGATGACGATTAGGTTCAGGGCGAGGACGACAAGGATGAGGGGGGACAACGAAGAGTATCAGTACTGCTAAGGCCGCCGCCCAACCTTCGCCAACGTCTTTTTGATTCATGCAATGTCTAGCCGTTTGAAAGATGGTCTTTGAACCCCGTGTCCTTGTACTACTTACCGCTGTGAATGAAATTGATCTATATTGCTCTCACTATTGATCTGTGGCATTGAGATGGACGTCAGGACTCTCACTTGTACTGCAATTCGACACCTTGTCGCTGCAATGAATACCTTGCACGGTGTGCTCTGACACACAAAAAGCCGATGTTCTGAGATACTGCATTGACAGGTAACGCATTGCAATACAAGTTAACTACTGGCAATCAATTAGCCGTCCGTAGCAATGCCAGGCAATGCGAGACAGCCAAGGCAATGCCCGTTGGGCATGGCCATGCCTAGGTTAGCATTGTCCGGCCATTACAATAAAATGCCGCCGCCGCAGATGACTGGAGATGTCAGTGAAGCGTCGCGGTGTTGTCGGCGGCCCGGTCTTCCGGATGCACAGGCTGCCGAACCATCCTCTCTGCTTCCCCTGCTTGGAACTGGATTCGCTCGGCACAGCGCAATACCTGAACCTTCAGATCTGGGCTCTCCCAGACCCAGTTTATGTTCAGTACACACAACCCTCAGACAAAGTAATGCGACAGACGGAACAGCACATTACCAGCATTTCTTTGCTCGCCATCTTGCCCTCTGTTCAAGTTGAGCCAGCGATGAGGTGCGCTTCGCTGTAGCTCCACTAGTACATGGTAATAAATCCTTGCGCACCAGTCACACGTGTACACGCCACCGAGGATAGTCTACATGTCAGATTATGCGTATCTATCCCATTCTTCCCTGCGGCCCGACCATCTTGGTATTCAAGTATGAGTCATGTCCTCCGCCCGCACAAGACTGCGCCCATGTTCACGTTCCAAATCGCGCGAAGAACTGAACGAAATCCTCGAAAACCCATCCAACATCGACGCGAAGTTGTCGTACGGCGATTCAGAGCTCCCGGCGTGGCCCGAAGCCGCGAGCAGCCTGAGATTGCAGCACAGCGTACACATGCAGTCCCGTCGTTGCGTACACCCCCATGGTTGCTCATGCGTCGGCATGGCATCCATATCGACATCGACATGAGCGGACGTCCCGTCAGCGTGAGCGTACAGTGGCGTAGGCGAGCTCCGGGAATTTTGGTACGACAGGAAGGTGGCGCCACTTGTAGAGTGACCTGAAGCGTTGCTCCAGATGGCCAAGTTGTGTGACGACTGAGCTGGAAGCATGGGAGATGCAGTACGGTGGGACGACGGTGGCGGGACATGGTGTGGATACGGGTGAAGCAGGTTCCATCGATCGGCGGATGTGCCCGAGGTCCCCACAGACTGCGTCGCATACCCCAGCGTGGTGGCAGGTCGGTGTAGGACCTCTTCTGAACCATCTGGCACGGAAAGCCGAATCTCGGGGACGACGAAGTCGTCGGTGAAGTGAGCGCGATATGGCGTGTCCTCTCGGACAAACGTTTGAACGCCCTCTTCAAATGACTGAGACGGGGGCGGAGAGTAATCTTGTGGGCGGAACTCGCCCGAACGTCTTCTCTTCGACTCTAGAGGTGAGGCTGCTGTATCGGCGTAATCCATGGAGCGTTTGCGATTCATGACAGCAATCTATGCAGGTAGCAACGGGTGTCAGATGGTTGGCGTAGTGTAGTGTAAGAGTAAAACATAGTGAGCGCACCCGGAGCAAGAAGTATATGGTGGAGGGTCGACGACGTCAGGGGTGCGGGTGGAATCCGATGGACTTGAGATTGCAACCTCATATACGTACGTACTTTTTGTTCTGAATAAGGAGACCACATGCGCGGCAAGCGTTCTAGATATATGTTGCTGACTTTCTGGTCTGGCTTTCTAGTCCGAAGGAGTCTGGCATCACTGCAACCATGACAAGGATATCCGTATGTGGATGACTAGGAGACAAACGCCACTCAGCCCTGTTGCTGCACGGTGTGTCAGATAACCCACTTTAAGAAGTGCGGAGATGTCCTGTAACATACGAGGTCCTCTTCCATGTGTCCGTCACATCCTTCTGAACTTCAGCTTGATTTGAGGCACGGTGTGGCGATCGTGTCGTGAGGCACTCAGCCTGGCACTGCACGTGGCGGCCCGCGAGAAGTATGAGCGAGTGGTGTATAAAATTCAACATACGTCCGAGCGTTCGAGACAATACATCCTAGCAGAGATACAGACGCAGTGCGCACAGAGGACAGTGAGGTAAGGAAACGATGTGGCAAACGGTCCAGGCTGACCATGCAGGCGCCGGCCTCTCATTGGCCAGTCGGCTCCGGCCCGGGTTCCGTCTCTCGTAGCTCTTCAGCGCTTCAGCGCTTCCCTCCCAAAATTGTCCGTAAGTGAACCACGTCGAACTCGGTCCAGCTGTTGTCTTGTCGGTTATATAGGCAACCGTCGTCTTTCTTTCAGCGAAGCTCATGCCTTGAATTGATGAAGATACAGTCCTGCGTGGAACTGTGTCAAGTGGCCACTCCGAAGAGTACTGCAAGAGGCGACCATCCAGGGTGCGGGTCTCGTCTTTTCAAGGTGAGCTTCGGTATGACCAGTGATATCCGTCTTAATCAAACGTGTGCTAACTAACATACACAGGAAACTAACTCCGGAAAGCTGTGACTCAGTGACAGTCACTAAGGTTCCGGACCAGGACCAGGTGTCGACTGCTCGACATCGTGCATGTTGACGATGACATAGTCATCGTCGTCATGCACTGCGACAAAGCTACTCTCCGCGCCTCCCTCTTGAAGGAAAGTCTCGTGCTGCTCCGTAAAGCATGAAATTGCGACGTGCGGTGACTGCTCTGGAGATACCAGCACCATGCTCGCTTCCGTCCCGAATGCTTGCAACAGCCAGGGCTGCTCCATTGAATCCGAGAGTGAGTCTGAACCTTCGCTCGGTTCTTGACCTTGCGCGTCGAAGGCTGATCCCGCGTCAGACCCTCTTTGCATGGTACCACAGCCTGGCGTGGCATGGGAACCTCCGCCGCTAACGCGCGTCTTCCCGGGCTCGAGGACGTCGGACGTCGACTTCTGGGCATCTACCACATAGGTGAGTCCTTCTTGAGACCTCGTATTATTGCAGAAAATTCACCGAGAGCATGTTCGGCTACATTGCCTTCGCCTTGAGATCCCGAAGGAGCCCGCCCTTGCGGCTGGACATCGTACCCAGATCGCCGAGAGTCGAAGTGAGGATAATTGGAGAGTCGCGTAGTGCGTTGTCCTCGCGCCATGGCGTGTCTGTCGGAAGAGGATCAAATTTGTGCACTCGCGAGTGGAGAACGAGCTTATATGCGGGTGCGTTCCTTGCTTTATGCCCACTTACCCTTTGCGGCTACAACAAGGACACTGCGGTAGCAACACGCGTACGTGCAGATCACAACACGTTCTCATACCATATCTGACTTGTTCAGTGCTGCTCCTTCTCTTGTCCTCCCGGAAATCACCGGCCTTTCTATATGGCAGGTGCGCGGAGTTGTACAGAGGGCTCGGTCCTTGGGGACCATCCCTGCGCAGACCTGTGTTCCTTGTCGCTCTCTCATTTGCTATTTGATTCTATTCACACGCGGATACCTCAAGCTGTTGTGTAGCTCGACAGCAAGATAATCCATGAGCATTCCCTCGTGCTCGCGATACTCGAGCTTTAACTGCGGTATGTTGGTGTCGTTCCCGCAGAATTGTCCAGTTGCCGGGAAATGGAGGTACGATTGAATTTCCACAATGTATTGACTCACATCCCGGAAGACAAACACCGACGAATCAATACATGTGCGAGGATGATCTCCGAAGGCTCGTCCGAGTCCATCATCCACGGCGGAAGATCTCACCAGATCGAGCAACGATGGGACGCGTACACGCCGTTTCTGCATACAGGTCGCACCGTATTCGCAGCTCTCTGGTTCTGGGGAGGGCTGTAGTCGCTCTCGGGAGGATTGTAGTCGCTCTCCGGGGACGGTAAGAAAACCCCCCAATGAGGTGCCAGTGGCGGAAGCTCAGAGGGGGAGGATGCTGTGGCGGCGACTGATCCAGCCTGGACCCCTGCATTCACGGCGATGTAGCGCTGTCCTTGATATGCGTGATACATATTCTGTGGACTTGGCGTGCGGAGCTGTTGTCTGGGAAGCGAAGTTGTGCACTGGGACGTCTGTGAGCGAGAGGCTAGAACAAATGTCGTGGCCGTACCTTGATGGAGGTAGAAGATGGGAGGTAAAGGAGGAGGATGAATATGATACAAGGACGGGCCCTTATAAACTGGTCTGCGACCGCTCACATACTCCTAAGCCTGGTGAGATGCCTTGAAATGGGCATCAAGCTTGTTGTTCGGGCGCTGATTGTCTCGACTCGACGGGGCCGTAGCGTCAGGGTTCCGAGAATGAGCCTCTGCCCCTGGAAACTCACCAACCGGGCTTGGGAGCAACTTATAGTAATTTTTGTGGTTGGCTGTCGGGGATAGTGGTAGCATGAGCACTTCATTGCGAAGTTGTCTGAGCTTGTCGGATTCGCGGCTACAGCCTGCCGCTTGCAGGATTATTGATGACCGCTCTTGCATGCATGACGGGCTACAAGTTCAATCGCTATAGAGCTTGAGTGCGGTCTTATAATTTGGAATAAAAGTCGCCAGACGAGTCGAAGTCATGAACTGGAAGAACAGCCAGAAGCACTGAAGTACGTCGTGTGGCGGGCCCAACTCTCACTAGGCGCCAGAGAGCGGCATGTCGGGCCGGTCTCCGAACGATCGCTCAGTCGTGGCTGACTATAGCATGACACAGACCCGGTCATAGACGCGTTCTGCTCGACCTGTATTGTGCTCGGAGCTTCCAACTGAACGTTGTCCGGCCCTCCACGGATACGCACCCCTTTCATCGTCCTGAGACCCCGGCACGATGTATGCTGTACGAAGTTGAATGACATGCCATTATACCTGCACCTCTGACTCTGATTACTTAACATAATGGTACCAGGCGAGAACTAAGCACTGTACAAGAACTCCGAAGCCTGCGCAACCAGGGAGGCAGGATGAACAGAGGGTTCTACTGCCACCGCATCCAACACCACCCATGCATATGCCATCCAAGGTGACCCCGCCCACGACAACCACAATAGATACACCACCACTCCAGCTCCGGCTGCACACAGTAGGGAGACGCGACACTTTGCACTGGTGCGAAGAAGGTCCGGTTCGGCATTCCGGGGAAGACTGCCACGTAGTAGTAGTAGTTATTCACTACTGGTGGATGCAGGCTCTCCGGGTCATTGGTCTGTAGCGATTGACGTCGCGTCCATACTTCCTCGTGTTCCCGTGAGACCGAGGGAACACTGAGAGGACGGGACTGTCTACTAGTCCTCCGCCGCGGGGCTTGAGGGCCCGCTTGTGGCGGAGGACTGGGGAATAATGGAGCGTTGGCGTTGTTGGCGTTGTTGTTGTTCCCGGCCGTGTCTTGCATAGGGGTCAATGCGGGAGCGTTGAGACCCGATCGGGTGGACGGTGCGGGAGACGCATGATGTACGTTGAACTGAAGTCCACCCCAGGATGCACCTTCCACAGCAGCCTGAGGGGCATCCGCGGAGGGATCCACCTCCCGCAGATCGGGCACGTCGGTGCTGCCATCCCTGCTCTGCTTGGGTTTATCCGCTGAAGAGTGTCCTTGAGACTCGCGCTCCTTGGACTGGTCGTCCAAATTGCCCTTCACGTTGCAGCTGAAGCCTTTGCGGCCGAATGATATGGTAATAACGGGCATCTTGGTTTCCGTCGAAGCTTCGCCTTTAGAGTGCCGAGTCTGTGTCAGTCCCCTGGTCTACGATCAGATCGAAAGCATGAGCGACATACGTGGAGTGTGCCTCCAGCTGTTGAGCCTGGGAGAGCGAACGGAGGGAGGCGAGGGCTCGTCTTACAATGTGAGCAGAACACTGAATCGCTGGGAGTTGAGGAACCATATTCATCATTTTAAAGCTCGCGAGACCAAGGCCGCGAGGCGTACCATCGTGATGAGGAAGTTGGACATCTCCTCGCGCTCACGGGGCACGAGGGTAGTGCGGCGAGGTGCCCCTATTTTCCAAGATCGGATTGTACATGTTGCATTGAGTCATGTAGAGCTATAGAGCATATTAACAACATATACGGACACGCTGACAGTGTGGCCCCTTACTCATTACCACGGCATGACGGAGGCTCGAAGTCTCAAGCTAAGCCGACGGTTGATATGGCGATTCCGCTGGTCCTCGGACGCCGTTGTGGCCCCCAGTATTGTGGATCATCACGCGGTTGCAGTTACAGCACATATGAACTATCTCATAGAGTACGGTGATGCACGGGAAGTCGGATATACATAGGGCGTGGTGGTGGCGAGAGGCAAGGTCAAAAAGCCGCCGGTGGGGCCAGTGGCGGCTTTCGCAATTTACGAGTCGGAGGCGCTTCTACCGCCTCCATTAAATCCTCTCGCAGAAGAGCTCGCTTGTACGAGAACTCATCTCGTTGCTTGTGACCCGGTGAGAACCAACAACATAGAATTGTCTAAATTCATCCGGACGCATCATTGAAATTGTTATTGCTAAGCTAACGGTACTACTCGCCACGACAAATCCGATGGTCAAACAACACGTCCTAATACTCCATACGACGAAGCACGTTTGGGAAGAACTCGTAACTTGGGTCGAAAGGTTCACCAAGGTGGGAGGGAGAATACTGCCTTATGTCTTCCCTTTCGCCATTGGGGTGCAACAAGTAGATCGGAGGGCTGTAGGGTCTCTGAGGAGGCAGGTCGTAGGAGTCACGGCGGCGAGACTGAGGCATCATATCCTCGAGATCCTCGAACTCCGAGCTGCAGGAGCGTGACCGTAACCGTTCGGAGTAGTAACGGTGGTCGTCCGGCAGATACGAGTCAGACTGCGCGCTCTCTGAGCTCGGAGATGAGGGGAGCGGAGGAGTCCTTTCCGCTCGCGAGGCCGGTGACTCTGGAGTGTATATCCAGTTCGGTGGGAGGGAAGAGAACCGCGCGGGCTCGACCATCTCCGCAGGGCACTCCTCGCCAGGGCCGTTGTGTGTAGGGCTGGCTGGCAGACTGTATAAGTCGTTTCCACGTGAGGGACAGTAACGGCGGAACGGAGTTCCCGTACGGAAGATAGGACTCTCGTCGTGTTCCCAGAGAGGCCCGTGATCTGGAGGTTGCGGAATTGGCGCCGGACTGTTGAAGGATGGAGAGGACAGAGGTCGGTCAGGGCTACCGGTGCGTTGGTGGCCTATCTCCTCTTCCACAGGGAGCGCAGGTAGAGGTAGAGGGGAGAGCAATGGGGCTCCATGAGGGATAGTTCTGACGTCCCAATAATTCAAGTTGTAGGGCTGAACCCACGACTGACCCCCATAGTTGACGGCGTCCGACCGGAAATCCCTCGAGAAGACGTGTCGTACGTCGACTGTGACGGTGATGGTAGTCCTGATCTGTTGGCCCATGGCTGGGGATAAGATACGGATGTCAGCAGGCAGACGACCTTACTAGTAGTAGCGAGGAGAATAAGAACAAAACTCACCTCGAGGTGCGATGACCGATAAGACGAAGCGACGTGCATGACTAGTCTGCACAATCCGTCTTAAGTATCTCCTAGAGGTTTCAATCCATAAGCAATTTAGCAATGATTTCACACTCGCGCTGACGCCTCGAGGCTGCAGGTCAGACTATACAGACACCGTGGACGCGCGTTGCGGCACGGCGGTATTGTCATAGTAACATCTACGCAGTACGGTGAGGCGAGACAGGCGGCGGCCCAAAGTAGAGTCAGCAAAGTGCCAGTGCGTGTCCTCGACAGTTGAGCTCAAGTACGTGACACTTGGAGGCAAGTACCCTGCTCGCCGGAAACCCTCCGATCCGGCCCAGTCAGAGCTGTATATCCTGACGGACAGGGTTCAGCGAAGCCCAGATGTCGTGTATAGAACTCACCCGTATCAAAGCCCACCCGAGCCGCACGTACTAAGGCTAGTGCTCCCGCATTCAAGCCTCCGGGAGATAGTAGTGGCAGGAGGCAACCTGACAGACGCCCGACATAGAGCAGGCGCTTCTGGTTTCGCAAACGTTGCTTACACTACGTCGGACTCTATCCTGACTCCTCCTCCAACTTGCGCACAAACTCATCAGACGCTTCTCAATGATGCATGAAGCTCGACGTACTGGCTGGTCACCCTTCTCGGACATACCTGCTCTCCCTCGCCACGTAGCCAGCACCCGGCTTGCGACCCTGACATGATACCTCGGCGTGGACCTGGACACACGGTTGAGCTCTGGAACAAGCCCACGCCAGGGTGAACCTCGAGTTGGCTTGCAAAAGCTGGAGTGCGCGAACGTGTGCATATGCGTCGCCACACTAGTCGTCGCTCATGACGGTACGCCCAAAGGACGGTGAAGAAGGGTATCACCTCCTGACCTTCGTCTTCTAGTTCACCCCCATGCCTGAGAGGACGCCTTTGCGCGTGCCCCTATAATTCTGCGCCTCCGAAGTTCCTTGGGTTGAGACTCCACAACACGTCTTGCAACGCTTTCTCGGAGAGAGCCTTGTGCTCAGCGGATCCATCACGACCGGGTCACAACTGGAGGGAAAGCACTGTCTTGCTGCGTTGATAATCAAGGTGAGCACGCTCTGATGTGACATGAGGACGATACACATCTTCTCTGACCCTCGCACGGAAGGTCCTGCTTGTGGTGTGCATGAACGCGTCTCGCTGATGCCGCCTCCGAATACAACCATCCTGTCAGCTTGATCGAAAGACCTCTGCCGGAGGAAGAAATGTCTCATGTCACTCGTCCTCCCTCCTGTACATGGTTCCTGCGAAGGCGGTTCTGTCGTCCACTCCGACTAGCGGGTCGCGGCCGATGGTTACTACTTGTCATGGTCTCGTCTTCGTAGGGGTTGCGTCCATGTTCGGGGACTTCTCGACGCGGAAGCTTCTCCGCACTCTCTCGATGGTCTCAATATACGAGAGTGGGTGCTTAGTTCCGTGGCGCCGCGCGAACTCGTGGGCACGCATCCTTGTCCATCATGCGCATCTTGTACATCCTCGTTGCTGTGAGTGCATATATGCGCTTCCTTCTCCACTTGCAATCACTCACCGTGTCCGGGACAGTCTAGAACATGCTCTACTACATCCCTGAGCTGGTATTGCGCGCCGTCTCTGGCTTTGGCCTCGCATTCCAATATCAATAAGGTACAACGCGTCCTGCGGCTCCAACGACCGCATCTCACTTCCTTGGACATCGCAACCTGCAGTTCAGTTAGTCAGACCGAACGTCGTCGCGAGTGCAGACAGTCGCTCGTGACCCATCGCGCACGCAGGTCCCCAGACGATATCGACGGTTCCCTGAAAGGCGCTTCAGAGACAATGTTGTAGAAGACGATCTCCGATCACCGAGACAAGACTTGGGCCAGCCATCCAGCGATATCTGATTGGTTCACCTCGCCAGCGCCAAGATGCACGGTCTTGTCTGAGCCACTCACGACTAGTACTCATTACCTCGTGTCTGCGCCTCTTGCCCGAACACCGTCGTTTCCTTTGTCCTTCCACCCCGTCACAGTCTGCGCCCATCCATGTCTGCGCCACCCAACTCGGACACCCACACAAACGCGGAAGCGTCGCCTGCCGGCGGCACCCCGCAGAACTACGATAGGCCGCGGAGCGTGCCTATCGGACAGGTCCTCCGTCGGGTATGGGACGCTCTCCCACAGGAAGCGAAGGACGAGTTCGCGCGGCTCGACCAGGAGCGGGAGGCCGAGGACGCTCGACGGGCGCAGAGCCGAGGAATATGTGAGGTGAGTACCTTCGCATTCTAGTTTCCTATCTACCTACATAACTGACGTTCGACATAGCCGGAGTGGTACGAGCTCGACATTTCGGACGACTTTTGTCCGACGCTCGCCGCCCCACCCGTGTCCGAGTCGGAGGGACTGGAGCTTGTGTCGATGGTGGAGGACACCCCGCAGGCTTGGGCGCCGCCTTTACTGTCGGGATTTCACGTCGACCGCGTGCAGGAGGCGGCTGCGTTCGAGATCATGGCGAGGGACCTTGCGGAGCGCCACGTCGACCCCAACGCTGCGCGTGTGCATGCTGAGTTCGCGGAGGTGTTGATGAGGGAGCGTCTCGTGCGGGAGATGATGCACGAGCAGGGAACCGACACGGCTGGGAGGAATGAGTAAGAGTGGTTGAGTTTCGTCCTACATACCTTCCGTCGGACGGACTTCACGACCGTTTTTCTGTTGTCGTAACGATCGAATCACCTTTTGTGTTTCAGCTCATTGAGCCGACGAGCATATTGGCTTCGAAGCGCCTATGAAGACAAACTCGAAGGTCAGCGCTCAGCCTTCACCTGGTCGTTCATCAATGCATCCCTCTCCTCAAGAGAGCCTTTGTTTGCTGATTCGTACCAGATCTACAGATTCACTTCTGCTAGTGACGCGTGGCATGGTCGAAGAACCAGGTCGCTGACTCGTTGTCCGAAGGAAGGCATGGTGAGCAAACAGTGCTGATATGTCCCTTTCATGTGCTGATGTTGTTTTCAGACCTTTGCGTTCGATTATGCAAGATCCTTCTCGATGTCTTCACGTCCGATCAAATGCATTCGCTCTGGTCCGGGCGGTGCCCGATGAGCGCATCCTAGAAGATATATCCCCCGCTCGAGGACAGTCTCGATAGCCTGTCCTCATCTTCCCGCCGTCCCACTTTTCCGTCGACTTCATCCCATCCTTAACTCTCATCCATACCAGCGGAGTCACCCATCTAGCCGCACTTGAGGCCCGACCGTCAGCATCTACCTTGAACCCGGGACTATCTCTCGAGACAAGGTCTTCTAGACCACATGCACAAGTACGTGGTGGAGAGAAGCTTAGGATCTGCTGCGGGCGCTTCAAGTTTCCCTTTTCGACACCCGGTGGCCATGTCGTCGTCAAGAGTCGCTCTGTCATGAACCACGAACATATCGGACAGTACCGTGAGCGTGTATCGGACCTCCTTTGAAAATGTGACAGCTGATCGCTCAGAAACGCTTACAGTATCGATAGCAACCTGCTCTGGAGGAAAAACATCAACGTGCGGGCGTCCTCCGATGAGTCGACCTCGTCTGATAGACTGAGACAACACCTAGGACTCACGCTCTCATGCCACTAGCCGTCTTTACTGTCCGAAACGGACTTTTGACATAAAGAAAGCGGCCAGCTCGCGGTCGTCCGGTGCAACCTAGTGGCAGGATGGAGGATGCATGGCGCACGATGCACTGACGTCATCATCCACCCGGTTGCATGGATGCGCGTTGCGTGACGCAGACGAGTCCAGGTGCCCTGCATGGACCAGAAACGGCGCCCCAACCTGTCCCCAATGTACTTGCTTGGTGAGTACCTGATTTCTCATGACTACGAGCTCCTGTCGCCACATTCGTTGCCATCACGCGTAGGGTGAATGTGCCCCGTATGCCCCGCACACTTGGCGAACAGGTGAATACTCACGCGCACGGTGTCACGCATGTACCGTTGGAAAAACCGGACGGTGATGCTGAGGCGGCGGCGAGTCGCGACCATCCATCGCCACAGATCCTCCCAACGCTGCTCTTGATCCCAGAATACCTTTCAACCACGTACCTCGAGTCCGTACACTTGCGATGCTCGACGGACAATCACAATGATGGCGTTCCCTCGAGTTTTTTCAGGTCGTCGGACCCCAGTACTCCGGACACCACGTACGTCCCTGGACCCGCGGCCTGTGCGAAATGATAGCATGCGTGAGCGCGCAATTGCAGGAAGCGAGGCGATGTTGGGAAGCAGGATGGGACGGAGTAGGTGGACGAGTTCAGATTGAGACTTCCGTTGCAGCTGTGGCGAGCAGTGGTCGTCGCCCCATGCTGAGTACGGGAAGGAATGTCGAGACTTCTGTAGTCACCGTTGTTCAGAAGACGTCAAAACGGAGGGGATTGCCGAGGTTGCGGCTGGTTGCCAGAATATCAGCACTCCCTCCACCCGCAGGTATCTGCATGTCCGCGCTATGGCCGCAACAGTACGCCAAGCCTTGTCACTATCCTCGTCGGCCAGAAGGTCCATGATTTCGACCAGAATATCATGATTGATGCCGGATGTCACTGAGAGGGAGTGCCATTCCCGCTGACACAATGACTAAGATTGTACTCACTCTGTGACTCTGAGCGCTGGGGAGGCTGGTTTGATCATTTACCAATCGTGCGTGAATCTCCAGCGCACGCTACTCTGTATCAACGCACTCTACAATCTGTACAAGTCTCATTGCATACATAGTGAAGTAGGCGTATCATCGCCCATCACAAATAACGAACGTGTATGTCCGAGCTGATTTATGAGCTGCATACCGTCCTCACTTTACTTAGTCATTGTGTCAGCGGGAATGCACTCCCTCTCAGTGACATCCGGCATCAATCATGATATTCTGGTCGAAATCATGGACCTTCTGGCCGACGAGGGTAGTGACAAGGCTTGGCGTACTGTTGCGGCCATAGCGCGGACATGCAGATACCTGCGGGTGGAGGGAGTTCGACGCTTGCTGTCCCGCACCGTGCGTGTCAATTTCCACCTCATGAACCAGTCCCACCTTGTCAGTCCATTCTGTCGCTTCGTGCTGGGAGATCCCATCGCCCGTCTCTCCTACCTACGTCGCCTATCCGTTGATGTGCGCCACCTAGAGGAAGGCTCGGCTCGGCTGTTTGCCAGAGTCCTTTCCGGGTCGTCTCATCTTCACCACCTCGAGATCACCTCCCTCTTTGAAGTGACGACACCAGTCCTCCACATTCTTTGCTCGGCATTCTCGGCGCTCACTTCCTTGCAGCATTTCTCAGTGGGATACTGTAAAGGCGAAGACCCGAATCACTATCCAGTACTATATCATGCACTCCAGACTATGCGGTCACCCCTGACTTCGGTGCATATCATCGTTCCACTGATCAAATTCCCAAATCCATTTATTTTGTACACGCGCGACCAAGATCCCATCTTCCTGCTGTCAAAGCTGACCGGCTCACTGCGGAGGATCTCGGTCTACGGGGTATTCGCAATAGGGGGTGGGATCCATATCTATCACCTCGTGGAGGAACTTCAGATCCAGACCTACCTTGCGGGAATACCACACCTCGCAACCTACCTCCTCTGCTTTCCTAACTTGAAGCACCTCCGATGCGGTTCTAGGCGGACTGCGTGGACCCGTTATCGGCATGCCGCTGATACCTTGAAAGAGAAGTGCTATTTGGCCACTATCCAAGACTGGAATGACCTCAACAAGCGGGAGACCACACGGAAGACCCATGCATGGACGATGCTGGAGTCGTTCCGGGGCAGTATCATTGACGCATACGTCCTCGCTCTCCCGTGTCGGGTGGAGCGTCTACACCTACTGAGCACAGGAGGCAAGCGTTCAGCAGAGTATACCATGTTATCCTCCATCCTCTCCGACACCCGTCCTTCATCCCTACGCCTTTGCCTCAAAATCTACGAAGGTCGTGGTTACATCCCTATCCTGCCGCCACAGTCATCCGACTCCTGGGCTCAAGATCTCACTACGCTCGAGATCCGAATCAATATCGTCAAGCAAGTCTTTGATTTACAGAAATGCATTGTACGCCGTTGAACATCCCTCATTGTCTACTGATACTGAGATGAATATGGCTCTCTCTAGGATCATGTTGTCGAGATGCTCCGCACGATTACAGTAACCTCTTTCCGACTTGAGCTCCGCTGCGCCAATACAAAATGGCAGAGTCACGAGTCGCACCAAGATCGCCAGGAAGCCATTCCCAGAGGCATGAAGTGCGTTGAACGTTACGAGCACGATGAGCATGATGTTTGTTACATCATGCGCATCCTCGAGCAACACGACTTTCATCAACATGTTCGGGACATCATGAACGCGAATCCCACACTACGACGGGTGGTGGTGATGTGGAGACGCTGCGGCCATATGACGAAGGTCCCAAATCAAGTCGTGGGCATTGACCTGGACGAGATTCCCCACTCTATCGACCGGGCAGGCGTCGAGGCCGATGGGTGGGATAACGTCGGTGAGGATTGGTAGTGGAAGTACTATCGGTATCCCATCTTCCCATCTTGATGCGTTGACGAAGCGCAGGCTGACGTGCATCATTCCCTAGGAACTATACTTGTGCACGATGGCGGCACTCATTCACCGTCCACGGCCTCGCGATGGAGTCCCAACGCCTATACTGAACAACGCTCTTGCCTGTCGGATTAATACCCATCCTGAGGAGCGAGGCGCGGACGTGTCGCGTTCTGCGCACAAGGTTGCCACTTGAACGCGCATTTCCGCCGTGGTCGCAATATCGAGTTGCGACCGCGCCCACAAGCGGGAGAGGCGGGAGAGGCGCGACGGCGAGGATGTCGCGAGGTTGGGCCGCACTTGGTACCTTTGCCTTTCTCGAACAGGCAGGTCACGCGGCGGAAGGTGCCGTCGAAGACGCGATCCCAACCTCTACCACTGCCGCGAGGACCGATCCCGCAGTCGGAGTCGTGATGAAAGAATGAAGCCCCTTCCACTGCGACAGAGAGTCAGGGAAGCCGACGATGCGTCCAGTCGGAAGGGTGACGCACCTCAGGAGACTAGAAGGAAGGGGCACGCGTACAACAGTGGCGATCTCGAGAGTATAAGCCGGGAGCCCGAAGGTGATGCCTGGAGCGATGCATGGGGATAGCCGCGATTAGTACGGAAAGCCGGGCAAGTTGAAGTCGATGAAGGTGGTGACTTTGAACTCGTACAACGACGAGATGGCGTAGACGGATTCGTTCTGCGAGTTGGTGACTTTTATGTATCCCTAGAGACCGGGACATTGAGTGGATGGTGGTACAGCTCGATCTGTACGATAATATACAGCCATGAGGAATGCGATAGAGGGGACGGCCTAATGCTGACATTAGCTATCCCGGTTCTCTGCAGGATAGCGGTTAGGAACACACCGACGCGCGAAATACAGCCAACATACGCATGCTAATGCGAACGCAGAGGAAAGCGTCGGGGTAAGATAGTGAGTTACGGGGCTCAATGTCTCCGTTGACTGTGCCGCGGAAAGATGGTCAGAAACCGCCGAGATCGTCCGGACAGCGTTCCACTCCACAAAAGGACGACGCACCTCCAGGACAACGAACTCGACAAAAGAAGGAGCCGAGTACGTTGGATTGCAAGCCGTACAACAACAACATGGCGTAGACTGGTTCATTCTGCGAGTTGATGACTGCGTGTATTCCTATAAATCGGGACAGTTGATGCACGGATTCTTGTTGATACCAGACGAGATGGAGGAGACGGTCCAATGCAAGGACGGCTGACATGAGCCATCCCGGTTCTCTGCAGGATAGTGGTCAGAAATGCACTGACGCGCGACATACAGCCGACATACCCATGCCAACGCGAGCGCAGAGGAAAGCGTTGGAGTAAGATATTCAATTGCGGGCCTGGATGTCACCTTGACTGTGGCGCATCTGCTATGGAAAGACGGTCAGAAGCTGCCGAGATCGTCTAGACAGCGTTCCGCTCCACAAAAGGCGGCGTACCTCCAGGACGACAAAACGTTGTACTCGACGACGTTGCTCCGCTCAACAGTGCCATCCTCAAGCCTCGAAGCAACAGGCTCTCTAGGGCAACACAATTGTTGATATCACTCCAGGCGTATGAGAATAAGGCAACTCACTTAATAGGGAACGGGTGCGACAGACAGGAAAGTAATCTTTTCGCAACGCTGCGCGGATTGCAAAGACCATGGACCACCGCAGCTCGTCCTTTCCCCACCCTACGCTGGCTCCCCTATCCAAGGATGCGCCGTCTAACACCCCGCCACACGAGGATACTGCACCGGTCGATGTGGCGTCCGACCCCTCCGACCTTCGTGACCTCCAAGAACACTTCTCATCCCTCTTCCTCCCTCTCGACTTCCCCGCCGACTGCTCCGATTACGAGAACGAAGATGAGGGGTACACCGCAGGGGATCTTGATCCGATCTGGACCAGGGCAGGAGTGATCACGGACGACGAATTAACGAAGGGGAGGGAAGAGGCGAGTGCGCACGAGAAGATACGCATGCTCATGTCGAGGCCTCAGGATCCAGGCATGCTCGTAGAGGCATCGCAGCCAAAGAACGTGGTGGTGGAGGGTACTCCGCAGTGGGCTGTGGTAGAAGAGGTGGACGCGGACTTCGCGCCAGAAGCGGGCGACGTCAGAAGGATGGCAGAGTCTCCGTATGAGGCTGAGGAACTTGAAACCGACGACGCGAGGGCGGAGCTATTGCGCCATGTCAAGAATGGCATGTCTCCGGGTTCGCATTATCCACACGGACAGAAGCGGAGCAGTCACGGAGGATCCACGTGGGCTGCGATGCAGAGTGAGTACCTGCGACGAGATACCACGCATAGACGTCACTCACATGCGAGACGTCTAGGCATGTACTTCTGCCAGAGCGAGTGAATGGCGTTCACGGCAAACCGACTGAGGCGCGTTGTTCTGGATGTCGTTTGTAGATGGGGCAGCAAACGGCGACAGAACCCGTGCGCGTGAATGCTCTTGGGGGCGGAAGGGAGTTCGTACGAAGTAGCACACCATGTGAAAACATGTACAGCATCATGCATGCAGTTGTGCTGAGCGTAGATGACGCGCATGAGTTCAACAAAATAGGATCTAGACGGTGTCCTGACCAGCACTCACCAGCATGTTCCGCACCTACTCCAATTTGATTTAGCTCTCCTCGTTACACGCACATTTCCACCGTGCTCTACCTCTATCACGTTCTCCTAATTGTGGTTGTCAAGATGCCATGTGAGTGTGAGCGCGCGTAGCAACTATCGCGTCGGTGTTCGCTGGACCGAAGGGGCATCCGGCTTCACTTATCGTGCTGGTGTCTTCACGCCGACCAGAGGGAGATGGAAGAATACGAGACTCTAGCATGACGTTTCTGAGTTAAAATTGAGCTGGTAAAAGTTCTAGTGCAACATGTCGATGACGGGCGAGGATGAAGTGCAGGTACAGTCGGTTAGCGCTGGGTCTCCGGTGATCTAGATTACGACCTCTTGCTTCTCCTTCAGGAGGCTTCTAAATCGAAGCTCTAGATCAAGTTGTGAAGAAAATACGATGTATTGCAACAATGTACTTCGCTAGCTCTTCAAACCAGTATGACACTGATGCCGATAATACCAAACGCGAGCTGTGTGTTCGTCCGAGATGGACTCAATTAGACACTAGAAACATCCCGCATATGTACAGCAACAGATAGATATAATGCAGCGCGTCACCTACGATGGAAGAACTCGTTCGCACGCCCGAAGTGACCATCCCCGCTCTCCGTCCCCGCTAGAGCCACACCAGCGCCCCTATGGCGGCACTCAGTCCAACCAATCTGCCTACTGCCCTGCATGCCCTCCTTCCGCACTCCCGACGCCCCGACACGGCGCGACACCAAACCGGGCACAATTGCACACAACACGTTCAAGCTCCCGCGCCCCGCGATGCTCGCCACAGTCCAGGGACACTAGTCCGCTTCCGAACCACAAGACTGACATCACGCACCGAGGACGAACGACGACCTGCAAAAATGATGGCGCGCCACCGCAGCGCTCTCCGAGCCTCTCTCGTGGACCGTCCGCACCTCTGTCTTCGTCGATAGATGATTCCATGGATGGGCAAGATGTTCTAGTCTCCGACTGTACCGACGAAGACGTATTCGAGGATGCCCTCTCATCACCGGTGGAGACACCGTCGCCTGGCGCGGAATGTTGCATGGATAACAGGTCAAACATACCATTCCCTCCGTCTGCGGTAGACGTCCCCATGCCAAGAGCCTCTTCCTGTGGTCAGTAGCGTCTCGCAGACGATGCTGAACGAACCCTATATGCAAGACTCACTGGCACTATATGCAAAGGTCCACCAACGACCGCTGCCTATCCCTCCGCTCCCTCTCCCCCCGCGCTCGCCAGCCCGTCCACGTCTACGACCCCTTCCCGATCCTCGACAGTGCGCCTCACCTTCCCCTCATACCACGAGTCCTCCTACGTCTCTTGCTGAACCGACTCGGCGAACGGAATTCCACAGGGAGGGGCTTACAGGGGCGATAGCCTCTCCCACTCTGATCTGCGAGCCCTTCACATCTATGTCACCGCTTCCTCGTAGCGATGGAACCATCACACGGTGCGGCGACCTGCGTATCGCCACCGCGACGCACGAAGGCAGTAGGGAGAGAAGCACGAGGATATCGGCGAAGAAGGGACAAGACAACCAACTTCTGCTACCGCCGCCGACGCCGGACGCCGCCGCCATATCGTGATGGTAGGATGGAAGTCTTGCAGCGCGATGGAGGGACAGTGAAACCGAGTGGTAGGGAGGACGACACATCCCAAGAGGCTCGCTGACGAGGAGACGCGTGGGACAGCGACCATGGACGCGCCAGAACCAAGAGACCGAGGTGCACGAAGCGACACTTGTCGGTAACTTGAACTTCCTTGGCGGGATGATGAAGTTGAAGTCGAAGAGGGCGGCGAACACACTGGAACGGAGGACGATGGAATCGCGCGTATGCGGGCGAGGACGTGTTCAGCGACGTACGGCCGTGGTCGAGTTCCAGCTTCTGCTCCTTTCAATCGCGGCGTATGAAAAGGACAAATCAAGACGGGAGGACGGGAGCAAAGCACGCGCGCTGAGATCCTGCTTGCAAGCATAGGGACTGACTATATGCGCAGTCCTGTGACGGTCCAGGGCTTAAATTTCATGACAGGAACTTGCTACAAGACGCAAGACTCACCGAGCTCCGGCTGTGGAATCACCAACCATACGAGGATCACACGGACTAGCACTTGCGGTCTGCCCTCCAACGCCGTCGAACAACCAGGGATAGCCGTGCGGACGGGTCCTGTTGGAGGAGGAGCTGGGTGGTCCAGTGCGCCTTGGGGACAATAGACGGCCGCATGCACGCGCCATCGACGAGGAGGTATCATGTACAACGTAGATCCTGGGTCGGATGCGGGGTTATCGTTTGGTGCTTCGGTGAGAGGATGGCCTTGTGCGCCAAGGTACATACGGCCAGCGAGATGTGACCCGGAGGACCCAGCGTGGGTAGCGTCGCAAAAGTACCCAGCCTGAGCAGCGTCACAGACGAGCCTCATATTAGATGAGGACCAGCATAACGAAAGAAGAAGAGTCTGCAGTCGCACTGGCAGTGCGTCCGAAAGCTTGTCGGGGACCCCGGAAACGGATAGCGGTGTCATGGGTCTAGGTACTGTAGGCGCTTCGCATCTTCAAGTTCAACTTAAACAGTTCCGACCATGTTCGCCCATCCGACACGAGGAACTCGGCGTAGCGACTCGGACGTCCTCGACCTCGCGGGGCTCAAATCCGTGCAGAACTAGTAAGTGTCCGACAATCTATTGTTCGAGGCTTACAAGCGCGGTTTACTGAAGGAGTCGACCAGGATTTTTGGACATTGGCTGAATTCGGAAGATAGTGATCCGGCTGACGCAACGATATAGACCAGAAACGGCGCCCTAACGTCTCTCCAATATATTTGCTTGGTGAGTGCCTGATTTCTCACAACTACAGCTCCAGCCTCCTGCTTGTTTGTGATGTCGCTCCATTTGTTGCCGTCACGCGTAGGGGACATATTCCCCGCACATTATGCGAGCAAGTGAATGCTTACGGTATCACGCACCTACCGTTGGCACAATCCATCCCGACGGTGATGCTGGCGCGGTAGCAAGTTGCGACTATCCATCGCCACAGATCGTCGCTCCTAAGACTGTTCTTGATTCTGAGATAACTACCAGTTGCGTACCTCGAGTATGTATACTTGCGGTTCTCAACGGACAATTGCAATAATGACGTTCCCTTCAGCCTTCTGAGTTCGTCGGACCCGCGTGCTCCGGGCGTCCTGTATGTCCCCAGTGGACACAGTCTGTGGGAATGATAACCCGCGTGAGCACGCAATTGAAGGAGAAGTGATGACGAGGCCTAGGACGAAATAGACGGATGAGATCCAAATAGGACGTCCGCTATAGCGAGCAGCAGCGAGCAGTCCGAGCCGTACGCGAAATAACTGGTGAGACTTCTCATACACCTGCCTTTGTTCCGAAGACGTCAATAACGGAGGAGAATGTCGACTTCGGCAGAATATCAGCAGGCCACGCATGCTAGCTCTTCGGGCAAGAGGAAGTCATCTCCCTCGCGTAGCCGGAAGCTGAGGAGAGCGGATTGCCGATCCTCCGCAGATGCCTGATTAGAGTGCCGCGATATCAGAGTCTGTATAAGGTAGCTCGAGAGAGTCGTCGGGCGCGCCATAAATGTCGCAGTTAGAGCTGGAGGAAAGGTACCAGCGAGAAAGTGCGGGACTAGATCCAGGTCCGAACATCTAGATGAGTATGGCGGAAACATAACCGTCACCTCTCTTCCTTCCACTTCGCTCTCCTCTACTTCCTCCATCGGATGTATTTGCATGTGCGAGCGTATTACTGCACGTCTTCTGGCGCAGCAGGACCGCATATTGCATTCAAGCAGCGCAAGGCCCTGGGTATGTACTATATACCGGTGGACGACGACGATGGTGTGAAGGTCTCCCGTCCTCGAATCCTCGCTGAACTGACATAGACTCGACTCGATTAGTCTTCACTACTTCATGACTGCATAGGTCACCTCGACATGCCGGGAACATCGGGCCACTATTGAAATACGCGAGGTATCCTACCTGGCCACGGTGACGCGCTAGGATCACAGCGCTCTCGCTTCACACTAAGACCTCAACTTGCACCGGGAAGGTCAGGATATTTCTTACCATGCACTGTCTCTCACTCACCGTTGGCCTTTCAGAATGAGAGAGATCTGGACCAGACGACCCATATAGGATCACGATATCCGCAATCCCAATGGAACCTGACAACCTACTGGCGCGCATCTGGACGTCTACGGCCAGATAGGTCATTGTGGGCCCAACATGCCACGGCGAGGAAACGCGTTCGGACAAGAACTGGAACCAGAGCTGATCTCGTGTCTTCCGTCACGCCGCTTGCTCTTGCGTCCCGCCTGACGCGGCGCCGGTGAGTTACTAGCCTTTTCCTCGTGCCTTTCTATCTACTCAACTCCCGGCATAATTCACGACACTGCAGTGGACCACTCCGCATCTATACGGTTCTGTCTACACTCGGCGTGCACACCCATCGTCCTCTGGTTGCCCACGCATCCCCTCCCCAACATCCTCGCTAGTGCTTTCGATCCACTACCACACACCCGGCAGACACTGTATTCGTGCCCGGGCAGCAGACGTTCTGCGTCACCGAAGACCTCGTAACATGGCTATCGCCGCACACGCCCACATATCCCGACCCACGCCTCCAGGCATGGAGGGTCGTGGCAGGACCCAGGATCATCGACGACTTGCTCCGCCACATGGAGCGACTTCCGGCGTTGGCACGGCTGTACCTCGCTCCCCGGAACCTCGCCGCAGTACAGCCCGCACAACATGGCACATCAAACCAAGCGCAACGCCAACCTGTTGCAGCGACGGTTCGCAGCCGTACATTGCCCACTGAACCTGGTAACGGACCTCTGAGCGTGGCGGGCGCCACCACGACCGCACGTCGACGTTCTGCGTCCGAGTCCGTGTTGGCTGACCGTCTCGTCTCTGGATACTCGGACGATGATTGGCAGCCTGTCTACCCGTCGGACGGGACGGTTGCTGTGGTAGACTGTGGTGCGCCTCCATCATCGGGCCTCGGAGGCGACGGCGGTCAAATGGTTCCATCTGAAGGCGAGGACTTGCCAGATGGCGGGGCTTCGGAGATGTGGCCATTGTTGGAAGTTCTGCACGGGGATCTGTGCGATGTGCACAGTGTATGCGTTGCTCGTCCGGGTCGTATCCGTGAGCTTTGGGTCAGAGTGCCTCCGCTTGTATTTCAAGACGACATATCCAAAAAACGGTTTATGGATGTAGTTCTGACTTTTAGTCCGGAGAAGCTGCAAGTCACGACAGATGAAGGCGAATACATGGACCTCTTGTCTGTCCTTGTGAGTACTACTTCAATGTTACTCGGCGGCGCTTTGCTCACTCTCTCTTCAAGGAAGAAATGAAGACAACATCATGTTGTCGAGAGCTTCAGGTCTACCTGCGCTCCAACAACATAATAACTACAAATCACTCGGTCAAGGATAACGGAAGTCCCGGAACTCCCAACGGAAAGCTGCCCAATCGTTTCTCTAAGCCTGCTAAGACCTCAGCACTTGGTGGCTGCTTAGCTTTTCATGACATAGCAGCCGCTTTTGTATGGAAGTTGCAGCCGATGGCGGTTTCGGTCGAGAGATGTTGAGTCTTTGTTGGCATTGTTCCACTTCACTGCCCTCTATTATGTTATGTTCGAATAGTCAATACACACTGTAGCGAGCAGTACGAGATAATCCGACAGTGAGCGCTAGGGAATCTGGTGTGATCATTGACCAATCGTGAAGAATCACTTCCCGTCACTCGGCAGTATCTACTACTGATCTAATCTCACACCACAGGGCTCATACAGGTTCGGGCCCCACGTTTTCAGACTACACACTCATACACAGCCGTCAGTGACTGTCGCGTTCGAAATCTTCGGCATACCGTCGCCTCCCGCACAGCAGCAAGGTCATATGTATGTCTGAACTCAGTCGTGAGCTGTATAATGTCCGTGCTGACTTCAGTCATCGCCTCAGCAATGTCCTCAAAGCCCTTAGTGACTTCCGGCATCAACCATGATATTCTGGTCGAAGTCATGGACCTCCTGGCCAAAGAGGGTAGTGACAAGGCTTGGCGTACTGTTGCGGCCATAGCGCGAACATGCAGGTACCTGCGCGTGGAAGGAATCCGACGCTTGCTGTCCCACACCGTGCATGTCAATTTCCATTGCATGAATCAGCCCCACCTTGTTGCTCCCTTCTGTCGCTTCGTGCTGGGGGATCCTATCACCCGTCTCTCCTTCCTGCGTCGCCTGTCAGTTGATATGTACCACCTCGAGGAAAACTCGGCTCGGCTCTTTGCCAGTCTCCTTGCCCGCTCGTCTCATCTTCAATACCTCGAGATCACCTCCCTCATGGATGTGACTAAACCAGTCCTCCGAATTCTATGTTCCGCACTCTCGGCGCCCACTTCCTTGCAGCATCTCTCAGTGGGGTTCTGTAAAGGCGATGACCCGAGTTACTACCACATACTGTATCACGCACTCCAGACTATGCAATCACCCCTGACTTCGGTGCATATCGTGATCCCATTTCTGGTATTTCCAGACCTGGGTCCAAATATCCTGTACATCCGGAGCCAAGATCCCATCTTCCTGCTGTCCAACCTGTCCAAATCACTGCGGAGAATGTCGATCGGCGGGGTATTCTCAGTAGGGGGCGGGATCCGTATCTATCCCCTCGTGGAGGAACTTCAGATGTCGTCTTACCGTGAGGGAATGCCCCACCTTGCAACTTACCTCCTTTGCTTTCCCAACCTGAAGCGCCTCCGGTGCAGTTTCGAACGCATGCCGTGGATCCGTTATCGGCACGCGGCTGATACCTTTACAGAGGAGTGCGGTTTTGCCACTATTCAAGACTGGAATGACTTCAACAAGCAGGAGACCACGAGGCAGACCCATGCGTGGACGATGCTGGAGTCGTTCCGGGGCAGTATCATCGACGCATACGTCCTCGCTCTCCCGTGTCGAGTTGAGCGACTGCACCTGCTGAGTACAGGAGGCAAGCGTTCAGCAGAGTATACCATGTTATCCTCCATCCTCTCCGACACCCGACCTTCTTCTCTACGCCTTTGCCTCAAGATCTATGAAGGCCGCGGTTACATCCCTATCATACCACCACAATTGTCGGAGTCCTGGGCTCAGGCTTTGGAAGTGCTCGAGATCCGGATCAATATCGTGAAGCAAGTCTTCGATCTGGAGGAATGTGTTGTGAGCCATCCCTGTTCCACTTCATGGTTCACTTGCAAACATTTATCTCTCTTACCCAGAACCATATCGTGGAGATGCTGCGCCCGTTGCCAGTAATCTCCTTTCGACTCGAGCTCCGATGTGCAAACATGACGAAACAAGTCAATGAAGACCAACAAGACAAGAGCGAAACATACGCAAGTCTTAAATGCCTAGCTCCCTCACGTATGAGAATGGGCACATTCTGCTACACCCGCGACATCCTCTTGCAGAAAGACCTCCATCAGTGTGTACGAGACATTGCGCGCGCGACCCCGACACTTCGACGGGTGATGCTGATGTGGGCACGCTGCTACGAATACGTGCCAGAGCAAGTGATTGGTATCGATTTCGACAACTTGCCGCACTCCATCGACAGGCCCGGAGACGACTCGGACGGGTGGGAAAAAGTAGACGTGGATTGGTAGTCGAAGTCCTATAGGTAAATCTATCTTCACGTCTCCCGAACCGCGAGCTGATGCTGTACAACGCCTCCCAGATAATCTGACCGGCCGCGACGCGACGAAATCTCTCGGTTGTGCCTGCCTATGAAAGTCCTTCAGCCTCTCGAACGACAGCAAGACTTGTACCCCACGAACTCACCGCTCAGGCGCGCTCCTCCCGCACACGCGTCGCCATCCCGTCTCGCTTTTGACCTCAAGGTCGATCTACTCGTTCCGTGACTGGGCTTCCTCCTTGATGTACAGAGGCGTCTGCGAGGACGTCGCCGGTCGGGATTCCATCCTCCGAGAGCAGTAGCGCGAACCAGCCGATCGCGTCGACAGGTCCCCGCCATGACCTGACCGACAGAGGCGCCACCTCATGCTAGTCACCCGATCACGTTCCCCACTTCTGATCGTCCGCGGCTTCACAGTATGCAAGAATCCACCAGCGGTCTCCGCGCTCACCGGCTATCCACATCTGCGGCCTCTTCCCGATTCCCGGATGTATGCATCCGCGGTCAAAAGCTCTTGTGCGCATGCGCCCGGACTCAAGCAGCGATGGATGGACTACGCAGAGCAGCAGCCGCGACGGCGGGGCACATACAGTGTCCGCATCCGACGACGAAGTAACCTTCCGCTCTATCAGCCGCACCCGCCGTACGCCCCGCCAGCAAGGCCAGAAAGCGTTGCAAGTTGCCGATTGCTGGCGCGAGAGAGAGCTGCGAGGAGGACGAAATAGGCGGGAGAGGGACGAGGATGTCGCGATGTTCAGCCGCGCTTGGTATCGTTGTCGAGCGTGCAGGTCTGACGCGCAGGGAGTCGTCGAGGCCACGATCCCACCACCTACGACCGCCGATAGGACAGTTCTTGTGGTCACTGCCGCCGTCTCTCAACGGCAGCATGAGAGCCTTGCAACGCGATGGAGAGTAAGGGGAGCCGAGGAGGCATCCATCCGGAACGGCGATGCACCTCAAGAGACTGGCAGAAGGAGGCACGCGCCGAACAGCGGTGATCGAGACTCAGAGACCGGGAGGCGGAGGTGATACATGAAGCGGCCCGTGAGGACAGCCTTATGAGCTTGAGGGACTGTGTTCGTTCACATATACTATATAGCGTAGCTCGATCTGTACGATACATAGTGCACGGATTAGATCTTCAAGACAACTATACGATCGACACTCGCACCATACTGGAGGAGGACTTGGAGCGTCGAAAGATGCTCCCTTCTTCCATATACTGCTGTTCGGTCACATCTTGTGGGAGTGTGGGGATTTCCCGCCGGACGAGCTGTTGATGGTAACTGGGAGTGTGTGGGAGAGGACTCCTGGATACAGCGGCTCCTGCAGGGGAGATGCAGCACAGAACGAACAGGGTGTTGCAAAAAAGGTTTCGTCCTCGAGCGGAGAACAAGATACGTTCTGGAGCAAAGGAGTCAAGCGACTTACGAGCATCCGCATAGACATGGGCCGCACTACACGACCACCGGGTGTTCACGCTAAGCTGTGCTTTCAGATGGGAGGAAGATATTCCATAGAGCTATCGATGTATGTACAGCGCAACACTCTGGACGAAAGCTATCGCATGAGTGATATTTACTAGAACGGAGTGCACAATTACTCACCTTGGTATCCATACAATAAGGCCGTGTCGTGTCCTTCTCCTTGCCATTATTGCTTCTATGCTATGCTCACTGCGTCCGGCAAATCTCCGGCCAATCTCTTCCCGTCGTCGATGTTGTATGCTCGGGCGTCGTGCATTACGTTGTGGCCGCAGAGACGTCGGGTATTACCAGGCTTCAGGAATTGTTGAGGCGAAATTCGCAGTCATAGCCTAAGCCGATGTAGGTATCGAAGCAGTCATGGAAGTATGATGAGCGGTAGGTTCATGGATTCGACGGAGGTTGTGGAAGACAACAACGAGGACCTGTTCGATGCCAGCAACAAGAGGCGCCGGAGGCGGCAGTTGCCGATGGATCGAGATGCAGTCTCTACCGGCCTCCTGCGCCGCAATGCATGAGCCGGATTGCTTGCTGTCGCGGTTTGCAGCTCTTCACAAGTAATGCTTCAGGGAAGGTTAGGACTTAGTCTTTCTCCTGAATTGTAATCGATTGAGCGTGCATGGAGGTTCGCCGTCAACTAGTCGACTTATAACCGCCCATCAGTACTGCCGCATGCACGTTCTCCAATGAACTGCAGCCGATCTTCTAGACCTCGCTCCTAGCACGACGTGCTCATTCCATGTTCGATGTTACTCTTCGACCGTCTCACAGGTGGAAACAGAGCCCATTATCCCCACTAACGCGTTCACAGGAGCACCTGAGAACTTCATCATGGTTCGAATAATATCCCTCCTGCCGTCCTTCGCACTCCGAAATTGCCCGTCGCAATATCCGCGCACTGACAGCTAGTAGTATACGGCCGGACAGCTGGGAGTGTCGACACGTTGTGTCCTCCTCTTCTGTGCGCTATTCTCCACTTCCACAGCTACCCAAGTCGCTCGGCCTCCGGTATATCCATGACTTCTATCCCTAACCCGACAGCCCGTGCACACGTCGGTGCATTGCACCCGGGGCACACGGATAGGCACGGAGATGATGGCCGAGGATGATGGCCGAGGATGATAGGTGGAAAAGGAGGGAAAAGACTGGCGATTCAAGGGAAAGTGGGCATTACAACCTTCCCTCATCACATAGAAGTGGAAGCTGACGTAGCATGGCACGCACGTCCAGACGTGGCGGGTGTACAGAGCCAAGTTGGGCCCTAGGACGCCGAGTATAGGCTAGTGAGCTCCCACTGGATCCCTCTCGTGTACGTCTATACTCCCGGAGAGATGATCTCTGTGCTGCCGCAGCCCTTGACCGGAGTTTCGTTCCAAGCGGGCAGCGCAGGCGTATTAGAGGCGTTGCTCCCACTCGCGTCCCGATATGCCTCGGCGAGTCATTGAAGGATCACATGCACAGCACATCCTGTCGTTGATTGTTTGTCAGCATGTCGTCCATGTCGTTACAAAGAGCTAGCTACGCACATCATACAGCTCGAGTCTCTCCGATTGCATCTTCGCAAAGTCGCGACCTGCAACGCACAATCCTGGGGAACACGGGTGATGGAAGATCGGTTCACGGTCGTGCGTGCGTCGAACCTAACCAGACGCGATACGTGCCGCACGACGAGAAGCGAGAACGAAGCCAGGCATGAGCACCTCAGCCTGACTGCCAAAAGGTTCCGAACAGGTTGAACGGTGTCCATTATATTGGACCAGTGGGATTCATTGTATAGTATATAGCGCGCTGCGTGTGGGTAGTCATCTTCGAATAATGCCGCGGACGAGGCGGGTCCTAGGCCTTAGGTCTACCAAGTACGCGAACAAGAGGAGTTGTTAGTCCCATCCAGTAGCGTCATACAGTAAGTCCACTCACAGCTTCGTACCAAGGCGGAACGAGCAGGCACGGATGGATGTACACCGGGCTGGAGGGTTGGGAGGCTGTACAACGGTGCGCCTCGGCATGATTTGAAAGTTTGGGAGAGCAGCGATGTGAGCTAGTAGTCGCAGCTCTATGATGATTCGAATAGGGCGATGAAGGATGATGGACGCGATCGCGGAGGGTCGGGATGGAGAGCTTGCGGGTGGAGAGGTGGAATACTGACCTCAGCAACGGCCGCCACTCTGAGAGAAAGAACGAGAGAGAGAGGATGTGTCAATTCACTGTGATAGTACAGACTAGCTTGGGGAATCAATTCAAAGCCGGGCGGACGAGAACGACAGAAAAAACTTACTGCATACCAGGTCGCCGGACGTGCCTCTTTGCCCGCAGTCTGACTATCGCGTACATCCCAAGCATCCTTATCGTTCACGAAATGTCGACTACGACCTCATTCCGCCATCCAGCAACATCCTCGACATCCCATGAGACAGGAGACTGCTTCCAGTCCGGCCACACCCCTCTCCGTCTCCACATGAAGCGATTCAGAATTGATGATCGTACCTATAACCGCCCTCCTAATGACAATCTATGCATGAGCTGCGGCAGCTGTTGAATGCGACGAAACGTCGTGTGATGTCTCATGAATGCCAGAGGACTTGGGATCAGACCGTCGACGGCGTAGCGTGCCCCGCATTGGAAGAACGAAGTAGAGAGCGTAACAAGATCCGGAGTGAAGAGCTTGAGTTCCTAGTCCATGCTATCGTCGTCGAATTATCCCAGCTGTAAGTTGATGAGCATAAGGACCAGCAAGGTGACACGGTGGCGGGAAGGAGAGGCATCCCGGCATCCCGGAACGGGCAGCGTTCTCGAGCGGGCGCTTTGTGTCTTGAGTGACATTCCCGACCATGAACTTGAAGTGAAGTTGCCTGCTATGAATAATTCAAAGGTACTGTATGTGTGTCCTGGATCGATTGATGATTCTTAGAGATCTTCTCACTTACAATGTCAATACGCAGTGGTGTGCCGGACGTTCCAAGATGTAGCGTCATCCGTTGTTTGGATGTCCTCGACCTTGCCGGACAGACTTCAATACCCAACGGTACCTGCTCTCGTGAGTCGTCTTCCGGTTCAGCTTGTATCTCGGTACCTCGTTTGTTGCAACTGCTGATGCGAGACGCGACCCTGCCCCATGTAGGTCCACTGGCCATAGGAGGAGCTGCGCTCCGTCGTCCTCGACACGCTGTCGAGCTCATGGCTACAGGTAAGCCAGCACTATTCATGCACATCTCATCTATTCTTGCGATAGACCCCCGAGTATTACGTCAAACTCTCGGACAGCCGCAGTGTTGTCGTACAGGAGAGAGACGACCTCGAGGGTGGCGCTTCTCACCGACGAGTCACAACCCGGGTACGACCAGAGTGGGTAGTTGTCCGAGAAGCTGCTGCTCGAGGCCGGCAAGCGTGGTCTGGACACTCTAAAGTATGCATGTTAGAGCGGAGCACATTATTGACTTTCTTTTGCCTCAGGAAACAGGTTGAGGCCTTTTTGAGTCTGTCATAGAACTGCTCGACGTCGACTGGTGGAGTCGAGGTGGCCCCGCCTCGTACATAATACAACTGCACTGAAAGTACCTGAATGGTGAGCACCCAATCATCCGCGCCTACTAGCTCCGGGTCGTCCACGATGTCGCGAGATCCATGCGTAATGGCAACCCGTGGGCATGCAAGTTGGCACCTCGTGCAACTGAAAGTCGGAGCGCTCCATGCGCTAGGAGCTGCCTCCCGTACATGCGAGCAAGTGAAAGCTTACCGTGTCCCGCGCACAACCCGCAGGAGATGCTAGGGCGGTGGCGAATCGCGACTATCCACCGCCACAGAATCTTCCAACGCTACTCCCGGTTCCATGACACCCATCGGTCACGCACCTGGGCTCTACGCGATGCTCGAAGGGCATCAGAGTCTCAGGTCGCCGGACCTTATCCTCCAGATATCATCATGCATTACGGCCCTGGAGGCGGTCTGTGCGAAATGATAGCTCGCATGAGCGCACATTTGAAGGAGGAGGAATGACGACGCCCATGGTCAGGAGTTTAGGATGGGATGGAGGTAGACCGGAGGTCCGCTGTGGCGAGCAGCCGTGAGCTCTCAGAGCCCCGAGCTGATAATCCACCTTCAAGCGGCTTCTGTACTTCTATACTGCAGACGTCGGCACTGAGGATAGTGGTTGCCTTGCCTGAATATCAGCACGCCACGCATGCCGCTATTTCGGGCAAGAGAATATTATCTCCGTCGCGCGATCGGAAACTGAGGAGAACAGTTTTGTGCCGGTCCACCGCAGTTGCTTCCACAGTACATACCTCTGAATGTACGGTGTTAGGGCATATGTGGCGGTCCGCTCAAGAGAGACCTGCTAAGGCAATGATAATGATCTGGTTAGCCTCAGTAAGTCCCCCGCGGAGCAGGAGAAGATGTACGGAAGAGACGTTGGGGGGCTAGATCCAGGTTAGGATCCCGCTAGCGAGGCGCGCACGGGCTGTGGCGGAAAACTTACCACGTAGCGTTACATGTCCTTCTCTTCGCTCTCCTACTGCCTCCGTGGGATGTATCTATACTGTTTCAGCAACATCATCGACGTATTCTCATCGGCGGATGTAACACCATATGCCTTCCGTCGCGGCATACCAGGATCGCAGCTTGAGTTGCATTCAAGCTCATGGTCCATGGACGACGGTGGCGCGAGGCTCTCCCATTCTCACATTCACTCTGAACCGAGTTCAATTCGAGTGGGGAACGTTCTGACTGCTGCGAAGCTTACGGCGCCTCAACATGCCGAGAACTTCAAGCCGTTGGAGTATGCGATGGTCTCCCCGCCGTGGCGCGCTAGACCAGCGCACTCGGTTCCCGCCTTGAGACCTCGACTTGCAACCGGAATGTCAAGATATTCCTTGTCATGCACGTTGTCGCACTCACCATTTATTATTCACCTACAGTATGAGACCCGAAACAGACGACCCACATGAAATTGTCTCTGCGATCCAAATGAAAGAAGACCTGCCGGCGCGCATCTGGACCTCTGTGGGTCCATAGGGTTGTTTAGTAAGGGCTCATCATACCACGACAACGATGAAACGGATGGATCAGAAATGAAGGGAGCCGGTCTCTTGCCTCTTCTTCGCGCCAATATCTCGTTGTTGGTGAGTTGTTCCCTTTTCGTCTCATCATTCCATCCATTCCGCTGCTGGTATAAATTATGGCTCCCTGCTGACATATTCTGCACCTATCCCACCCCATCTGTCCTCCGAGAACACCTATTCGACCCGCTCTCACCAACACCTTCACTCTCCGACATCCTCGCCATACTCGACAGACACCCCAGACAGCACACGTTCCGTATCTCTGAGGACCTCATGACATGCTGGCTATTGCCTCACACGCCCCCATACCTCTCCCATTGCCTCCATGCCTGCAGGATGAATGCCGTCTTCGGCATCGTCAAGGACCTGCTTCGCCACACAGACCGATTTTCAGCCTTGTTAGGGCTTTACTTTGCTCCCTGGTCGGACATCACCATGGGACAATTCATGGCACTGCGTTGGAATTTTATGCATCTATCCTCCTTCGGAGCACGCCCACTCCACTACTCTCGCCAACACATCCACTCCCCAACGTCCTCCCCGGTACTTTCCGACTATGCCACACTCGGCAGAGCCTGGATCAGTGTCAGGGAAGCCCGCCGCACACGCCCACGGATCCCGACCCACGCCTCCAGGCATGGAGGATCGTGGCAGGCCCCAGGATCATTGACGACTTGCTCCGCCACATGGAGCGACTTCCGGCGTTGGCACGGCTGTACCTCGCTACCTCGCTCCCCGGAACCTTGCCGTAGTACAGCATGCACAACCGGGCACATCACACCAAGCTCAGCGCCAAGCGGTTGCGGCGACGGTTCGCAGTCATACATTGCCCACCGAGCCTGCTACTCGCTCACGGCAGCCGCACAGTCTTGTCTCTGCCTCCTCGGCCGATGATTGGCAACCCGTCTACCCGTCGGACGGCACGGTCGCTGTCGTCGACTGCGGTAGGCGACGGTGTACGCCGTCTCAACGCAAGGACTTACACCGTGCGCATGCGTACTCCTTGACTGCGGACCGCGGTCCCTCCGGCAACGCGTCTCGCAAACCGACCGCAGTTTTGCATGGCGATACATAGGTGTTTCCAGGAGATACCCAGGAAACAGTTTATGGACGTGGTTCTGGGTTTTGATCCGGAGACGTTGCAAGTCGAGATAGACAAAGACGACTACACGGACCTCTTGTGAGTGCTGTCAAGTAATGATCGTCGGGGGCTGCTTAGCTTACTTTCTCTTCAGACTTCTGGGAAGAATCAAGAAAGTAATACGTTGTCAGGAGCTTCCTGAGATCTTCCTGCGCTCCAACACCAGAGCTCCCGGAGCTACCCGCCTCGTTCCCTGAACATCCTACTAGATCCTCTTCAACGCACGCGATACCCTAGGCCATCATACCCGAAGAGAAGTTAGAGCCAAACTTCCCATTCGAATTTCACGCACACATTGTCCTTCTGGCTTAGATGGCATGTTGGCGACGTCAGTCTGCGAGTCATCCTCTCCCTGGGACGACTGTTACGCACCCTGTGTATCCGAGAGGGCTCAGGTTGCCATTCGTCGTGAACAGCGGCCGGTAGTGGAGGTGGCGTCCGCCACGCTGATGGCGCCGTGAGCAGGACCTTGAACGGGCAACGTGAAGACCTGTCGTCGATCTGAATGTGACATGGCGGGTTGTGCTTGCTGTTTGGTGGGGAGGTTCTGCGGAGCCAAGTACAGCGCTGCCAGAGCCGGCAATCGGGCTGCGTGGCGGAGCATGCCGTTGATGACGCTGGAAGCCGTTACTATCCTCCATGCATGGAGGTATGGGGAGGAACCTTGAGGGGTTGACGACTACTGTTGCGGAACATGCCCCCGAGTCTCGGACAGTCGCTTCTGCCCGCATGTCAAATTCCATCTTATGAACCAACCCACCTTCGCTTCGTCCTGCGCGATCCTGTCACCCATTTCCCCTACCTGCCTCGCCTATCTGTTGATATGTACCATCTCGAGGAAGACGCTCTTGCCGATGTCCTCACCTCGCCGTTCCACGGCAATCACCCATCTTCAGCACTTCAACGCCACTACCCCCATGGATGTGACTAAACCAGCCCTCTCAGGGCATTGGGGACCTCCTTGCAGCGCCTCACATTGGGGTACTATGACGGCAACTAATCCGAAGTCCAAGCTAGCAATTACTACATCATACACTCCTTCCAACTATTGCGATAACCTCGCGACCTCAGCGAAACCCTGAATACCCTTCCGCAGGTTTTCACGCTTGAGTCCCGTGCCTCACGCTCTACCATGATGCGCAACCATGATCCCGTCTTCTTGCTGTCCGATCTGCCCAGCTCACTTCGGAGAATCTCGGTCGGCGCAGAGGGATATTAATAATTGGGCCGGGATCCATCATGATCAATCCTCTTGCCCCATGAGGGAATCCCTCACATCGCAATCTACCTCCTCTGCTTTCCTCATCCGAGGCGCCGCCGGGTAACGTTTGCACCTTCTGATCAGAGGCGGCAAGCGTTGAGCGGAATATTTTATACATCCACCCTTTCCTAAAACACCGGGCCTTCGTCTCTACGTCTATGCCTTTAAATCTACGATAGGCGTGGTTACACCCCTATAACAACCCCGATAATCGTCTTGGACTTGAGATCCTCTCGACCGGGGAGGAGTAGATGCCGATGGGTCCAGGGCGGGATTTGAAGAGAATAAATAGTCGAAATACTGTCTGCGTCCCCTCTTCCTGTCTTGATATTGACGAAACGCAGAGTGACATGGTGGCACCGTCCCCAGAAACTGCGATTGTACGCTGTTGCGGCACTCGATTCACCGTCAGCAGCTACGCGATGCAGTCCTAACGCATGTACTTGTACAGTACTCTACTATACAGCGCTCATGCCCGTTGAATATTTGAATACCCATAGTCTAATGGGAGAACGAAGTGTGGACGTGTCGCGCCTTGCGAAGATGCGAAGATGACAAGACAAGGTTGTGCATACTCCTTCTGCCGTGGAGCGCACGCACACGAGGAAGGGAAATACATAGACCGCGCGAACCGAGACGACTTCACTGTGACCGCGAGACGAAGCTCCTCAGGCGTCGGAAGGCACAATCCTGTTAGAATTTTACAGCATCAAGTTCGCACTTACTTGCGGGGTTTTTGAGGGCTGTCGCACGACGTGGTGTGGATGGGGGAGAGTGAGAGGGGGAGTGGGGGGTCAAGTATTCAGGACTCCATAGAACCATACATATACATCCATAGAACACCGTTTTCACCAAGCCCAGGGCCATAAGTAGCAGCGGGAACCGGAAACGACAGATCGCGGCATGCGCGTGTACGTACACATGCACGCCGAACACTCTATAGGTAGCTAGCAATCAAACCAACAACGTCGCGAACAGCGAACGAGGAACAAGACGCAAGAACGGCGCCCACCCCAGGCCATCTCCATCTCCGTCTCCTCGACTCGTCAGGGGCAAGACGGGACACAGGGATGAGGAGAGGCGAGGCGAAGCGCACGTAAGAAGGAACAGCTCGGGACTCGAGACGCTCGAAACAAACACAGAACTAACCAACAACCGGGCGAAAGAACACAAGGGGGCGGCGAGGCGGGTATGACAGGGTACGGTAAACCATAAGCGGTACGCGGTAGCGCAGCAGGCGGAGGATAATAGCAGTATGTACGGTACTTCTTTGGCGACGTTATGTTCGGAGGGGCTATATGTAAACAGGTAGGGGGATTGGTGAGGGTGAGGGGGTAGGGAGTAAAAGAGGGGGTCGGTGTATTGATGTATGGTATGTATGTACGGTGTATGGATGCATGGATCGGGATATATGGTACGAGCGAGTTTTGTTTGTGATGTATATGTATATGTATGGTTGTATGTATGCGACGGAGGGCAAGGCGAGAGCACGAGAGCCAAGATAATACATATAGACGAGCGAGTATGATACCAACGGATGCAGGGACAGAGCGGCAAATAAGAGACAAACGATCAGAATAGAGACCAGCACAGCGCGCGCACGGCGCACCAAGCGAAGAAAGAAAGAAGAATCACAAAACGGTGGTTTGCAAGAAGGAAACAGAATGAAGAAGGGTGGAACCGCACCGGAATAGGTTAACGTATAATCGCACCTCCGCAGTCGACCGCGACCGCGCGAGGCGCCATGACCAAGAACACGACCAAGCAAAGTGTTCCTGCATGGCATGTCCTGCACACGCACACTCTAGCTCCAGAGCTCCAGGCGTCAAGCCTAGCACACCTCTACCTCCCATTCACCGCCCTCCTTGCCTTTGCCTGGCATTCCACGCAGCGCGATGCGCACCCTACGCCTGCCCGATCCAAACGTCGAGCCAGCTCCAGGGCTTCCTGCGCGCGACATCCCACTCCCGACGCTGCCGTAGTCACTCCCGAGCTCAAACTCATACTCGTTCGGCGTGGCCGACGGTGATGGCATGCTTGGGAAGAACGAGCTCGTCGGGGATGACGCGAGAGGAGAGGAGGCCGAGGAGTAGGACGAAGACGAGAAGCCAAAGTCGAGCGAGTGCACGCCGGAGGAGCCGAAGAGGACAGGTTCGTTGCTGCCGACGCCAAGGAACGGACCAAGGTCGTCCTGTGCGTCGTGCCACATCGTCTGGTCCTCCTCGATCTCCTTGATCTGGCCATGCTCGCTGCCGTTCTCCGAAGCCGGGGGCGGGTGGATGCGCACGCGGATACGTCCGTCCTTGGCCGCGCTTGCGTCGAACGAGATGTCGAGGCCGCTCATGCCAAACTTGTCCGTGTCGAGGTCGACGAGCTCGAGCTTCTTGAACTCAGGCTCCGCGCTCTCTTCCAGAGTCAGGGACGAAGGGGCCAGGTCGAGGTCCATAGCACCGGTGCCGAAGCCGAAGCCAAAGTCGTAGTCGCTCGTCGGGAACGTGGCCATGTCCAGCGACGACGAGTGCGAGTGCGAGTGGGACGGGTTGAACGCTACGCTGCTGGGCATCGCGTTGTGCGTGGGCATGGAGAGGAGCGTGGGGAGAGCGCAGAGAAGGACCTAAGAACGACGCTGATCAGCTTGTGAGCGGCCTCGGAGAACGCCAAATTCCGTACCATGAGTCCAAAGCTCGCCCCTGACCGCTCGCCCTTGTGCGCACGCAACGACACCGGCAGCTGAGGCTCGACCGTCTCCATCTTCACTTCCGTCTGTGCTGGGGCAGGCGCCGGGGTACTCGACAGCTTCTCCGCAAGCTCGCGTTCACGCTGCTGCGTCTCCGCGAGCTGACGCCTGAGCTGCTCGAGCTCCGACTTGAGACTGTCGTCGACCGGAGGCGGCGTGTGCTGCTTCTGCTGGATGGATGCCTTGAGGTTGGCGTTCTCCTGCTCGAGCTCGGCGACACGACTGTGGGATAACCAGTCAGTACGTGGACACGATCAGCGGGGCTCGTCCGGGGCTTCTCCCACCTCCCCGAGACCGTCGGCGCCGCGGGCTCCTGGGATTGCGAACTCGATAGGAGATCGACGATAGCTGTGCGCGTCGGCGCTGCTTGAGCATCACCGCGGTCATTGCATCAGTGCATCCACGATCTTTTGACGCGGACAACGTCCACGAGATGTGATCTCGGCACGCTGATGTCTATTCTGGACAAGTCGCACCGCCAAGGGCCAAACGCGCATTGGAAACTGACCTCGCAACACGAAGCTATGCGCGCTCCGGCATTGCATCCCATGCAGCTCCTCTCAGCGGTGGGAGACCGCGAGCGGCGATAGTCTCGACTGCACCAATCAGAAGGCGCTTCGAGGCGCCCAGGGAGGTAGGGGCTAGACGCCCATCAGGACGCATAGCCCCTAGCTCGCGACGGCCTCAAAGTATGGATGAAACGTCTCGAAGAACTTGCGAGGGGAATGAGGGTGTTCGAGAGATGGAAGAGACACGCGCACACAATGGAAGAGAAACGAAGTACTCACATCTCCATGTTCTCAAACTCCTCCCGCTTCCTCTGCCGACTCAAGAACGCAGCGGCGCGGTTCTTGACCAGCCGCGCCTCGCGTTTGCTGAGCCCAGAGACGTCCGGGGGCACAAAGTCCTTGGTGCTCACGCGCTCGCCGGAGCGTGCCTTCTTGGTCGTGCTGCCCGCGGGGGCAGACATGGACGGCCGCTTTGCGGGGACGACGACGACGCCGTCGGACGAGTCTGCAGCCGAGAAGGTGTGCTGGGAGCCGGGGAGCGACTGCGGCGCGGTCTGTGGGGACGACTCGGGCGTGGACGCGGGGCTGCTCATCTGCATGGGCGTGGGTGCACTGCCGGGCACGAAGTCAAAGACCTGGTGGGTCGGCAGGCACTGTTCCGAGGGCACGTCCGGCGTCATGCGGCCCTTGAGGACCTTGCGGGTGTCGGGGAGCGCACCGGGCATGACGGAGGGTGCAGGCAGCGAGAACGGGTCGTAGAGCGCGGCGAGGGCGGGGTCGCGGTCCCAGGGCACGGGGAGAGACTCGGAGAGCGGGGAGGTGAAGGGCGCGTCTGCAGCAATGATGTTGGACATGTGGAGGGCGGGGAGGTGAATCGAGGACATCGTGCTCGTTTTCGCGGTCGGTGTCGAGGGCGGGAGTGCCGGTGGTTAGGGCGAGTCGGGCGGGCGACTGCGGAGGAGGAGGATGGCGACGGAGGTGGGGGTTCGGGTTCAAAAAAGATGGGAAGCAAGGGACGCGGACTTATATCGCTTCGTGCAGGGAGCCGCCAGGACTTCCAGAAACGGGAGGAGCTCGCCCAGGGAACTTTAGCTTGCCGACTTGAATCACCATCACCCCGCTCCTGCCTTTCCATCATCCCAGCAACACTGCCGTTTGCCTTCAGTCTTCGTCGCCGTCCAAAGCAAAGTACTCTACGAACGCCGTCTTTGCGGCAGCGACGCGTCCGACGTCGCGCGAGCGTATCAGCGTGAGCGTCATAAACCGCGCGATTGGCTAGAGCCAAGGCCCCGAACCATGCCAAAGGAGGCAACTGCGCGTCCGGCGCACGCCTTCCCACCACCGCGTCCAGAGCCACCAGATAACGACCGTTTCTAAAAACTCCCGCTTTCTCCTCGCGCGCCCGACGCAAAGAGGTCACAAGGCCCGAAGACGTCCCGCATCCCCGACATTCTCCATCTCTCTCCGCATGTCCTCTTTCGCCTTTTCCAGACCCTACGGCCTCACGCGAAGGCCCACCCATCCGGTCCACAAACAAGCCCACAGCCAAAAGCCTCCGCCCTCCTGGTCACGGACCTCTTCACATGCACCCCCGGCGGAACGTGCTCTTCCGAGCACAGGCGAACGACGTCGTCCGGCTGGCGTCCTCGCTAACATTGGATCTTGAGCTCGTGCAGGCCTCTGTGCGCTCTCCGAACACGGTTCTTCCTCATCTTCGCAGGTGACATGGCCCTCGGCGAGGGTTCCGGGATCTGCGCGTCCCTCGCGAAGTCGCCTGCGCACCCTCTTCCGCTCGTCCTTCTATCATCTCCGAGCGGCCCTGATCCCGAGGGCGAGAGCTCTGGCGTATGACCGTCTTGAGCGACTTCCGTGTGGCCCCCGCACTTCTGTCGTTGGCTTTGTCGGTCGTACCTCGACACTTCAGCTGCGTCATCTTGCCAATCGACGTCCACTGCGGCAACAATTTGGTGAGTCCCAAACGCTGACAAAACTCTTCCCACCGATGAAAGTCATCACGGACCTCTCTCAACAGCCCAAAGGTCACCATCACACACCTCGAATAGGCGTAAGGAGCGCGTTCCTTGAAGTGCGCCTGAAGCCCCACGAATAGCCTCGACGATCTGCACCCACGCGACCCTTGTTCGCACACCTTGTGATTCTGCAGTCTTTCTCTGGAAACAAATCCGGTCAGCTATCCGACCTGGCAAAGGACAATCCTCGGCTCACCGTCGCGTGTCCACCA
>NW_027137983.1:0-60841 GCF_003813185.1 Lentinus tigrinus ALCF2SS1-7
GCCTTGCGCATCTTTCTCTTCGTCGACCCCATCTTCTACAGCGAGTGACGGAGAATAGATAGTCGTATTGTGGTCGTGGCGGTAGCGGTTAAAGTACACGCCAACCGGACACGTCGGCTAACCCTATGTCTAAATCAGGGCCCCTAACCCCATGCTATGGTTGTACACGGCAACGCTAACTCCACATGTATCTCGCTACGATAACTTGATACAATCGCTACATGACCGCAACGTAGCTGACATGGCATCGAGGAAAAACGGCCATCGGTCTGTGACATACTCACTTGCGAGTCACTACCAACAGACAGACAGGGTCCAAAGTGCAGAGAGATACATAGGCTCGCACGCAAAGCCGAAACCATGTTTCGCTCGGGGAATGGCAGTGAGGGCAGCTCCTTACCAGTAAAAGCACGGAAGAAGTGGTACGCATTTCACGATGCCATTCTTGCTATCCTTTCTCTGCGATGAAGACTGCCTTGTCGACAATATGCGACACCACAAACGTTGCGTGCAGGATGAGCTTCGCACACTTTTGCACTAAGGACGGTCATCAATTGCACTAGGTTAACGTAGTCTTCATCGAGCTCCTTGGGACACAGTTGCAACGTACGAAACAATCTTGCAACCCGGGACCCTGCACCGTCGAGGGACGAATGTCCATCTAGGTTCTGAAGAAGATTGGCCGAGATCCAGATGAATGTGCCAGGAGCTGGTCGCCGAACCGTACCACACCAGAGCATTGCAGATTTGGACCTGCCATGTCGATGAGGAGCGCACTCGACGCCTGAGCTGCAGATGAGCGATGTCTCGGGTAAGACCGTCTTGCGCATCGATGCCTTCAGGCTCATCTTCGTTCAGCTAGTAAGCGGGAGATTCTGCAGCGAAGGTGAATGTGCTCAACAACGCGACGGGGCAGCCATTTGTATACCACATCTATGAGGCAGGAGGCCTGCCTGTTTTGCGAAAGTCGCCTCCGTCGAAGGTGAGTCTCGGGCTTACGCGGCGTAGCAATCTCTTCGCGCCCTGATAGATCGTCAGATTATCATCGCAACTTGACTGACTGACGAATATGTGCTGGTACCTCGTCCATTTCTTGTGACAAACAGAGCAGCAATGATGAGCCGTTGGCGGCTCAAAAGCTGATGTACGCAACGTGAGTGATCATAGGGATACCAGAGTCTAGAGGCTGCATACGCACTGAGAATACCCAAGCAAATCCTCGCTCACTTGCATTGTTAACGACTGCCAGTGCACATACCTCTCCACATTGCTCAGTCCTTGAACTATGTCGAAGGGGAAAGTCTGAATATCCAAAGATGATAGTGAGGAGGAGTGTTTCCATACCATGAACATGCTCGTTCTTGTTTGATGCACTGGGTAGTCTTGATAACCCCGAACATGCTTCCGTGGGTCGTGTGCCTGCAGGTAGCGATGAGGAAGTCAAAATTGTAACCCAAATAAAATATCGGGGTCGCGATAGCCGTCCGCTATGGCCTGCATATGTCAGAAGTGTGGTGGTTTACGATGAAGTTGCGAGCGTGTTTCTCGCGAGTCGCTGGAGCGCGCGCGACCAAGCGGCGCGACAGGCGCCTTGTACCCAACGTTTCTCTCCTTTTCCCCGCCATCCCGTCCCACCCTGGGGAGTGTTCGACAGTACTGTGCCAAGGTATCAACATTCAATTCTTACTGTGGCATCTGAAGTGGCGGAAGTACCTCTCGTTCTGGGTTGCGCAAGACGGAAAGTCACCAAGCTACATTGAGTTCAGCGCATGGCTGTAAGTATCTCTTCTGCAGTCCCGTCCTGAGAATACTGATCATGTACTAGAGTTATGATCGTTCTATAGAGCAAGTCCACGAAGCTTACCGTCGCCTCACTCATGAGCAACTCGTCCTCTTCCTCAAAGTCCGCTCGCTCCCCACCTCGGGTACGGATGGCGAGCTAGCCTCACGTCTAGCGCAATTCGACATCCACACCTACCATTTCCCCTCGAAAGACCACGCCGGCGGGTATGGAGACCCAATAGATACCGTGGAAGCAAGCAAACACCGTCCCAGACAGGTGCTCGCACCCGATCTCCCGACGGAAGTCCTAGCAGACATCATGGACCAGGTGGGCGATTGGGAACTTGCAAAAGCCGTGGGTGTGCCTACATCTCTCCCCCAACCTCCTCCCTGGGCACACGCAAACCCGTGCGACCACGCCATCCTCTCAGGATACATACCCCTCATCCGTGCGTCCGATCCTGCTACCCACCCACCGAATCGCATGAGCGCAAAGCTTGCCGTGCGCTTTAGCTATGTCAACGTCCTCGAGTACTTCTTCACCCACCACCGCTCCATCTTCCTCTCCATGTACAAGCACGACCTCATCCCGATCACCGCCTCCAGACACGGCCGCACTGCGGTCCTCTCGTGGTGGAAACACACACACGACCTCCACCCCGATGCCATCCCTCTTCCTGACTCCACATCCGTCGCCGAGGCCATCGACGGCGCGTCGCGTGACGGGCAGGTTGCCTCACTCGACTGGTGGCTTCACTCCGGCATCCCGCTCGAGTACACCGAGGCCGCACTCGAGGGCGCGTCCGCCAAAAACCGGATAGAGGTGCTCGAATGGTGGAAAGACAAGGCATCGAGTCCCCGATGGCGGCTCCCGCTCAAGATCGGTCGCGTGATGGACATGGCAAGCACTGCAGGACATGTCGAGGTACTCGAGTGGTGGGCAAGCTCGCAGCTCGAGCCCAAGTACGATCGCCAGGCGCTCTACCACGCCAGCTGCCACGGCAAGGTCGAGGTCCTGCAGTGGTGGCTCGGCAGCGGTCTCCAGATGATCTTCGACCAGGAGGCGTTGACGGGTGCGTCGCGGCACAACCGCCCGGAGGTGCTCGAATGGTGGGACAAGAGCGGGCTGCCGATCCAGTACCGCATGTGCGACATCGAGGAGGCGTTGGAGGATGCGATCGGGGGCGGGGAGCAGGCGAGGGAGTGGTGGCGGAAGAAGGGCGTGGACTTCAACGCGAATGACAAGGAGTGGTCGAAACTGCAGTATCTCAACTGAACGCCTCTCTGCTGTTTCATTGTTACATTGACTCAGGACTGCCACGGTGATTGTCATACATTCTTGCTGTATCGCTATGTTTTGCTTACGAGACGTCTTTCTACAATCATTGTACTAGACTTCCGATCCGTTTTCTGCACCCGTCGTTCGGACTTGTTCATGCCACCTGTTGTATTACTATAGAATCGACCACCGCGTGCACAAGCTTTCCATCGGTCGCCCAACTACGATTGGGATCCAAAGAGCGGACTTCCACCGTCCAAAGCAGCGTGGGACAAATGGACAGGCAGACCGCGTTCATGCTTGCACACGGCGTCCTACGTATCGACTTGGGCCTCAGATATCCCGTACTAGTCCTCGAGGTGACGAATTCCAAACTATCTAGAAGTAAGAGCAATTACAGCACCGTGGGGCAGAACCCAGCTCTGTTCGAACACGTATCATGGGCTGATGACCATGCACGGGCAACGGGATTCGAATCACTGAGGATGGTGCTCATACGCGTGGTGGACTGGAGTGCATGTATATCGGTACAAGATTGCGGGGTATGTATACAAAGATGAAACAATAACGAGAAATCCGTTCCGTCAAGCATCGCGCTGCATAGTTGGGAATGAGTATCGGCAAGGGTGAAGATGAACCGGACACACGTACATCTTCTAGTTGCGGGGCGCGACACTCGCGACCACAGCAGGACCATATGTCCCAGTCTATGCCAATGCTGTAGAATGGCCATAAGTCAGATGAGCAGACAGCAGAACGGCTTTCCGCACGTACCGTCACCATTCTGGGAGGCGATACCACTTCGGTTTCTGCTCTCCGAGACCCAACATCTGCCTCACACCATCCAGGTCCTCCGGCGTAATCGTAGTGTTCAACACTTCCTGAGAGCTGTTGTCCTTGAGAACGAGAAGATATCTCCTCCGCTCCGGGCTGATTAGAGCGAGTCGATGGCGCAGACGAGGGATGCGGGGGAACTGTTTGTAGACCTTGCGGGGTATCGAAGAGGAAGCGACAGGGAGTGAGGCCCGGATCGATTTCTCGGCTTCTTCGGTGGTCATGCTCGAGAGCGCGTCCGACCCGAAAAGCTCTCCATATATGATCTTCGCCCAATGACGAAGACAGTCATAGTCGATAATGAATCCGTATCCACAGGTCGCGGGCCCGGGCTGGACGGATATCTTCATGACACGCTTGGCGGGGGGACGCGGGGAGGAGGAGGAGTCAGACGTCGTAGCCATAGCCGATGAGGATGATGGGTGGCAATTGAGAATCTGGTGGATGGTGGTGGTCGAACTTGATGAGGCGGCGCGGAGATATAAGTAACGTAGTCGAACATGGCTTACATAATCCATATCTGACGCCCAGTCTGATAAAGCTCGCTTAGCATTCTGCATTGCTTTGTATACCCGTACACCCTGGCCCAATGACCCTGGCATTGTCTGGCATATGTTCACCTCCGACTCTCACGAGCCACAAGAGCTGTTCATTGTTCCTACCAGGGTCGTGAACCGCAGGAGGACACAATGACTATGCGGCGCTTTGTATTGATCCCTCCGCAGCCGCCTCAGGCTCCTTTGTGCGATGCTCTGCTTTGTTCTGAGCTCTTCCGTCACAGTCCGAACTCGACATCATTGCGCGTGGACAATTGTTAGCTTTTGAGAGTCTTCACGCTGATTGTTGTCCTCGTTGATATAAGGGCAACGCTGGCAGGGCCGGGCTGATGCCCATCCACCATCCACCATCCACCATCCACCTCCCCCTCTTCCCGAAAGCACTGTCACCATGGTGAGACCTCGAGTGTCCAAGTTCGTCACTCCAGACTGGGTGGAAGACTTGGTAGCCGCAAGCTACTCAGGTACATACAACCCACGAAACATTGAGGTCGAACACTACAGCGAGCACTTGGACACTCAATCCTTGACGGTCAACAAACTCAAAACTGTAGCTGGAGGGACCTTGGCCGCTCGACAACAGCACAACCTCTGGCTTACCTCCGACGACGTCAAACCCGAGGATCTGGACGACGTCGCATATCATGATGGGTGGAGCGAGGAAGGTGAGTCTTGAAGCTTGATACTCAGCGTCTTCTCACCGTCTTTGGCATCTGTCTTATGCATGAACTAGTCGAAGACGCGAGCGCAGGTATGTGCTGAGTTCCCCCTCATCACGTCATGTAACCTTTTGCTCCACCAGATGGGCCTCGCAGGTCTACCCGTATTTCGAAGCACAAAGGAGCATCTCAACAAGTAGCTTCAGTCAACAGGCATCCCACGTCTTCAGCTGCTCCAGGTATGAATCTTCGTCCCTGGGTCTTTCAACTCGGTCGTTGACGTGACAACCACGCGAAGGTCATGCCGACGACCAGCACGATGGTGATGTGCTCGCAGGTCTCGATGATGGACCGGGTGAAGTTGCTCAAGCGGACGAAGAACCACTGGAAGTTGGACAGCAACCAGACCAGAGACAGGAGCAGGTCCTCGAGCAAGTAGACGGCGGTGACCATCATGACGCGGAGGGCGGGACACGTGAGTTTCCGCATCGTCGTAGCGCGGCACTATGCTCATAGTATCGGACGTAGTTGACGACGATGATGTTGGGAACAACTCTTTCATGACGAACGCCACTCAACCCAACAAAGGTGGCAAGGACAGTTTCCCAGACATCGTCGTCTCCCACACAGTCACCATAAAGACCAAAGCTCCATCGGACAATCCGGACGCTCGAGACGCTCGTATATCTTACCAGCGTCGTCTGGGTAAGAAAGTTGTTCACCGGTGCTTTCCCATGATCACCGAGTTGAAACGCAACACGAGCCGTTCCCTACGAGACGATGAATTCGAGGCGTTGAGGGAAACACTGCTCCAGGAAGCGGAAAAGGACCTGCAATACTACCTCGCCGTCCAGTTCCATCGCGACAAGGAGGCGTCATCCATCATCGCGGTGTCAGGTTCCGGGGCGTGGTGGCGGTGGGTGCGCTTCAGCAGGGCCGAGTGCCTTCCCCTCAGCTACTGGACGCACCGCGCCACACTCTCTGACGAGAAGATGGACGAGTACGACAAGATGATCGTCGACATGAACAAAAGGTTTGACGACGCACCCCTGAACTACCTTGGGACAGCGGAGTCCGACGCGGAGTGGAACAAGCTTCGTAAGACGGCTCTTATTCCTATCCTCGAGGCACACGCCCACGATTATCCGTCGTCGATGCCCGAGGCCTTGCAGGCCGCCCAGGAACAGGCCGCACAGGCTGCACAGGCCGCACAGGCTGCACAGGCCGCACAGGCTGCACAAGCCGCACAGGCCGCTCAGCCAGCACAGGCCGCGCTTCCCGTTGCATCGTCCTCGAGGAACACGAGGAGCTCAGCTCCTAAGTCTCCCAAGAAGAAGAAGGGCTCGAAGAAGTAGTTTATAGTTAGGTATACGCCTCGATTTGTCTCCATCTGAGCTGGGGACCCGTTCTCTTCACGGCGGTGGTTCAATTGACTGTACTATACGATGCTCATCTCATGCAATCCATGTACTTATAATAATCTGGTTTTTCTGCGCAATTGATTATCTTCCTACGTTTTTACCTGGGGTGATACAAGGACCCGAGTTGATTCCTGCATAAGTCGCACGCGGGCGGCTAGGCCCTATCAAATATCTCGTCCCAAACCACCACCCACATCAACATGAGTGCGCTCTCAGGATCTGAGCTGGGCTCGAGGCTCGCTGAACTCTTGAACGTCCCTCCGTGAGTACGTGCTGCACGCGATATAATCTCATCCTGGATCGGCCCTGATCTACACACATCATCCCAGGATATCGATTGAACTACTCCCAGGCGATGGTTCAGAATGGCTCGCAGTAGCCTCGCCAGCCCACGCGCCGTTCCTGTCCCTGGATCGCAACCTCGGAGTACCCCAGAAAGCCGCATACAGAGCCTACCTCGAAGCGGTTTCACGCTTTCGCGGCGTCCGCCAGCGACTCCTTCATCCTAGATCTCTCCGTGGCCAGCCAGTCTCCGACCGCAACATCGCCGAGGCTGCGGCATCATCCTCAGTGCTACTCCTCGTTAACCCGGCTCACCAATGCGCCCTGAACGCGCGAAAGCGTCTGGTTGAGCTGGGCTCGCTCGATGCAGCACACGAGCTTGCATTCATGGGCGCGCTCCTGACCCTCCGCGAGGGCGCGAAGCAGTCTATCCTGTGGCAGCACCGACGCTGGCTCCTCCGCCGCATCCACCCTCCAATCCGTCCTCCTCAAGCACCATCACTATGTAAAGGAGATGGCGTCGACTCGCTCTACGGCGTTGCGCTAGACGCAGGAACGTTCCGCGCCGAATTGGCTGCAGTGACCAGTCGAGCAGGCATGCGAGGTCTACCCCCGCAACTACCACGGCTGGGCGCACCGGTTCCTCTGCGCACAAGCTCTCATATCTCTCCTGGACTTGTTCATGCCACCTGTTGTATTACTATAGAATCGACCACCGCGTGCACAAGCTTTCCATCGGTCGCCCAACTACGATTGGGATCCAAAGAGCGGACTTCCACCGTCCAAAGCAGCGTGGGACAGATGGACAGGCAGACCGCGTTCATGCTTGCACACGGCGTCCTACGCATCGACTTGGGGTCTCAGATATCCCGTACTAGTCCTCGAGGTGAGGAATTCCAAACTTGCCACTCGCGTCATGTTGGTCATCTCAGAGTAAGAGCAATTGCAGTGCAGTGGGGCAGAACCCAGCTCTGTCGAACACATGTGTCATGGGCTGATGACCATGCATGGGCAACGAGATTCAAATCCACCTAGGATGGCGCTCATACGCGTGGTGGACTGGAGTGCATGTATATTGGTACAAGATTGCGGGGTATGTATACAAAGATGAAACAATAACGAGAAATCCGTTCCGTCAAGCATCGCGCTGTATAGTTGGGAATGAGTATCGGCAAGGGTGAAGATGAACCGGACACACGTACATCTTCTAGTTGCCGGGCGCGACACTCGCGACCACAGCAGGACCATATGTCCGAGTCTAGGCCAATGCTGTAGAATGGCCATAAGTCAGATGAGCAGACAGCAGAACGGCTTTCCGCACGTACCGTCACCAACGTGGGAGGTAATGCCACCTCGGCTGCTGCTCCCCGAGATCCAACATCTTCCTCACACCCTCCACGTCCTCCGGCGCAATCTTCATGTTCAATGCTGCCGAAGTGCCGTTATCCTTCAAAACGACGACATATTTTCCTTCATCTGGGTCTACGAGAGCGAGTCGACGGCGCAGACGAGGGATGCCGGGGAACTGCCGGTAGACTTTGTGGAGTATTACTGAGGGAGCGACAGCGAGCCCGAGGTCAATCGCTTCTTCGGCTTCTTTCGGGGTCATCTTCGAGAGCGCATCTGCCCCGTAGGTCTCTTCATATATGATCTTTGCCCAATGACGGAGACAGCCATCGTCGAGCATGAATCCATATCCACGGGTCGCGGGGGATTCGACTACTATCTTCACGGTACGCTTGGCGCGAGGGCGCGAGGAGGAAGGCAAGCGAGACGTCGTAGCCATAGCGGATATGATAGCTCCTGAAGGTGTCGATTGCGATGATGGGCAGCGGCGGTAAGGAGGTCAAGGGATGGTCGTTGGTCAGGTTGAATGTTCAAGTCGCCACGAACATATAACAGCCCAACACGGCTTACATAATCCAGTGTGGACGCCCGTCACCTTTGACACCGTTGGTTACTGGTACTGTTATGCGCTGCTTTGTCTTGCCTGGTGATACGCTTCGACTCTCATGGACAACAGTAGTTGTTTCGACTCTCATGGACAACAGTAGTTGTTCATTGTCACTTCAGGCTAGTATGGTCAACCAACATAGAGGACACAATGACTATACGGCGCTTTGTTACCTCCGCAGCTGCCTCAGGTTCCTTTGTTCCTCGCCGCCAAGAGGGTAAGCTTTTCCCGAACTCTTCAGTGCTGTGCAGAATGGGGGGAAGGGGAGGGGACAATTATGAGCTTTGCGAGATTGAGGCTAATTGTTGTCCTCGTTCATATAACGGGCAGCAGGTCGAACCTGATGCCAATCACCCGTTCATCCTCTTCCTCTCCGTGACAGCGCCACCATGCCGCCGAAGCCTCGAGTAACCAAGTTCGTCACGCCAAGGTGGGTGAAGGATTTGGTAACGTCAGGCTACTCCAGAAGGTACAACCCACGGAACATCGAGGGCGATCGCTACAGCGAGCACAGCGATACACAGTCCTTGTTAGTCAACAAGCTCCAAACTATAGCTGGCGGAACCTTGGCTACTCGTCAACAATACAACCTCTGGTTTTCCCGTGACGAAGACGAAGACCCGAACGAAATTGATACGGACAGCGACATAGATCTCGAGCCAGGTGCGTCTCAATACGCTCTCAACCACCTTCGCGAGTTTGGCTCATGCATCGACCTAGCTCAGGAGTCCGCGACGGAAGACGCGGACGCAGGTATGTGCGAGCAGAACGTGTCTAACATTTCACTCACATTGTGCCTTATCTCCTCTCGCTGCGCTAGCTGGGCTTCGCAGGTCTAGCCGCATATCGATGAAACAAGGATCGTCTCAGCAGCCCGCTCAAGCACCTGCAACCAACAGGCGATTGAGACGAAATGCACGGTTCGGGGATGTAGCCGCCACGTCTTCAGCCGCTGCAGGTGTGGATGTTCGCCCCTTATGTTTATTCGCGGAATTGCTGACGTGACTGCCAACAGATGCGCATGCACAGGTTGAAAACCAGCATGATGAGAGCGAAGTGCTCGCCGGCCTCGATGACGGACCGTGTGAGGTCGCCCAAGCTGAAGCAGAGCCACTCGAGGGGATCGAACAGCAACAGAACGAGCGACAGGAGATCGGCAAAGAAGAGGAGGCCATAGAGGTGGAGGAGGTTATCGGGGAAGAGGAGGTTATCGAGGAAGAGGAGGTCGATGACGAACAGGACGCCGCGGGCGGGACTGGACCATGTGAGTGTTCGAATTGTCATAGCTTGGCAGTGAGCTCATGAAATCGAATGTAGCTAATGAGGCTGGAGTTGGTGACTCCTCCTTCATGACGGATGCCACCCAACCCCTCACGGATGGCAAGGACAATTTCCCAGACATTGTCATCTCGCACACAGTCACCGTTGAGATGGACACTCCAAAGAAAACTTCTGCAGCCTACTTTACTTACCAAGCCAGTCTAGGTCAGAAGGTCGTCCACCAGTGCTTCCCCATGATCACCGAAATCAAGAACAACGCCAGCCGTCGCCTTCGAGGCAAGGCTTTCCAAGCGCGGAGGAAGAGGCTGTTCGAGGACGCCGAAGACGACCTGAAGTACTACCTTGCCGTCCAGTTTCATCGAGACAAGAAGGCGTCATCCATTATCGCTGTGTCTGCTACCGGGGCGTGGTGGCGGTGGGTGCGCTTCGACAGGGCCGACTGTCCGCCTCTCAGCTACTGGGGGGAGGGCGACGAGTTCCTGTCTCCGAAGGATGGTGCCGACGCAGTCTCGCGGAGCATGCGCATGAGTCAGAAGTTTACACGGGCGCCGCTGAACTACCTCGGGACGGAGGAGTCTGACGCGGAGTGGAACAAGCTTCGTAAGACGGCTCTGATTCCTATCCTCGAGGCACATGCCCATGATTATCCGTCGTCCATGCCCGCAGCCTTGCAGGCCGCCCAGGCAGCACAGGCAGCACAGGCCGCCCAGGCAGCACAGGTCGCGCCTCCCGTTGCATCGTCCTCGAGGAACACGAGGAGCTCAGCTCCTAAGCCTCCCAAGAAGAAGGGCTCGAAGAAGTAGTTCGGACTTAGGTATACGCCTCGATTGTCTCCGGGACCCGTTCTCTTCACGGCCATGGTTCAATTCACTGTACTATACGATGCTCATCTCATGACATGATCCATGTACTTATAATAATATGGTTTTTATGCGCAATTGATTATCTTCCTACCCTTTTACCTGGGGTGATACCAAGGACCCGAGTTGATTCCTGCATAAGTAGCACGCGGGCGGCTAGGCCCTATCAAATATCTCGTCCCAAACCACCATCACCCACATCGACATGAGTGCGCTGTCAGGATCTGAGCTGAGCTCGAGGCTCGCTGAACTCTTGAACGTCCCTCCGTGAGTACGTGCTGCACACGATATAATCTCATCCTGGATTGGCCCTGATCTACACACATCATCCCAGGATATCGATTGAACTGCTCCCAGGCGATGGTTCAGAATGGCTCGCAGTAGCCTCGCCAGACCACGCGCCCTTCCTGTTCACGGATCGCAACCTCGGAGTACCCCAGAAAGCTGCATACAAAGCGTATCTCGAAGCAGTTTCACGCTTTCGCAGCGTTCGCCCGCGACTCCTTCATCCTGGATCTCCCCGTGGCCAGCCAGTCTCCGACCGCGACATCGCCGAGGCTGCGGCATCATCCTCAGTGCTACTCCTCGTTAACCCGGCTCACCAATCGGCCCTGAATACGCGAAAGCGTCTGGTTGAGCTGGGCTCGCTCGATGCAGCACACGAGCTTGCATTCACGGGCGCGCTCCTGACCCTCCGCGAGGGCGCGAAGCAGTCTATCCTGTGGCAGCACCGACGCTGGCTCCTCCGCCGCATCCACCCTCCAATCCGCCCTCCTCAAGCACCCTCACCAAGTCAAGGCGACGGGGTTGACTCGCTCTACGGCGTTGCGCTAGACGCAGGAACGTTCCGCGCCGAATTCGCCACAGTCGAGCAAGCGTGCGAGGTCTACCCCCGCAACTACCACGCCTGGGCGCACCGGTTCCTCTGCGCACAAGCCCTTATATTTCTCCTCCAAGCCTGCGACGACAGCGGTGACACTCCTCCAGGTGTACTCCTAGAAGTGCTCAAGGAGGAGAACGCAAGAGCACGCTTCTGGATGGAACGGCACGTCTCCGACTACTCCGCCATGCAGTACTACTTCCAGCTCGAGAGCTTCCTCCCGCAGGACTCGCCGCTGCGTCTGCGCATGCTCTCAACTTCCGCGGAGGACAGCGTCCAGAGACACGCGATGGAGCTCGTTCGCGCCTACCCGACGCACGAGTCGCTGTGGCTCTATCTCCGCTCGTCCGTTTCCTCCGCCCCACGAACGGACGCGCGAGGCACTCCCATGTCTGCCAACCACGGGGAGGTGTCAGCACTTACTGAGCAATTCTTATCGTCGAGTGCTGATCGTGATCGTATTGCTCGGAGGCACGCTGTGTGGTTCGTAGCCTGGATGGCCTGGAAGGTGAGTCGTGGCCTACGTCCTGCATCCACAATGCTGATCAACAGCACGGAAAAAGGACAAGACCATACATGCAGATAGTTCAATTATTCGCAGGATCGTCAGTATGGCGGAGGAGAGCTCTCCACTCATGGCCGCAGAGCTGGTGGCATGTCTCAGTACCGAGGCTCGATAGAATATCGCTACTTCCCCTTTGAGTGGATTGTTACTCATCTCCAGACAACTGCTCGGGTGCGAATGTACAGACATAATATCGCATTTTGCTCATTATGTACACTATATATGAGGTCGTGCGGTTAGTCAGGTACGTATGGGGAATAGGACGTTGTAATGTACACGCACACGATGCACAAGAATATTATATGCAATATGATCGAGGACGATGGAAGAGCATCCACAACATGTCCCGGACCTTTGGACGCTTAAGCTGTAACCCACCAAGATCACCGAGACCAAAACGATATGAGGGCTTGAGACAGACACTGATGACAAGAAACTGCGCGGTGAGATATGAGAGATGGCTAACGGATGGGACAAAGCGAAGGTTGATGTTGAGAAGCGAAACTAAGGAAGTGAAGCAGGGATTGTGAATGCGAAGGGAACCCCTCCTACCCCTCCGGCACGCAGAGGAGACGTTCGTCACGAGGCCGCTTCAGGCTCATAAAGGTGTCTACAGTGTGTCAGTCTGGTGAGCCCTGGCATACGAGGAAAGCAAACTCACGATCCGAGCTCCTTGTTCATCTTGAACATGTCAATCTTGTCCACGCCGAAAACTGCGCGGAAGGGCTCGTCACAGATGATCTCTTTCCTATTGTCCGGGTTCTGCATGTTGTTCGCCTTGATGTGGTCCCAGAGTTGCTTAACAACCTGCGGCCGCGCGAGCTTCTCGACACCAAGGAGGGCCGCGAGTGGTGGACTTGAGGGGGAGTACGTTTAACTAAAGCAGGCGAGATTAGCACACGGTGTACGGACCTGAGCGCATACTCCTTCTTGAAGCCACCGCCACGCTTCTTGGGCTTCTCCTCGCCACTTTCCTCCTCGCCATCCGAGTTGACCGTGGCCGAGCTCTTGGGCCCCTTCTTCCCCCGCTTCGTCCCGTTCGCCTTCGCCTTCGTGGAGGTGGCGCGTGCGCTGCGTGCCCGACCGCCGTTGATCTCGTTCTGCAGCTGTCGCGCATACTCCTCGTCGGCCTGCTCCTGCTTCGTCTTCGTTTTCTTTGCCTTCTTCGGCGGCGCGCTCCCCTCGCCTTCAGTCGCGTCCTCGTCGCGTGCACGCTTCGGCGGTACCTCCTCTTCCTCTTCACCAAGCTGCTGGCTTATCTCCTCATAGACGGTCTGGGTGATCCGGTCTATGTCTTCCTTGTTGCCTCTGACAAACTCTTGTGTGAGCGTGGAGTCGATCTCGAGAAGTTGTTTCCGGACGCGTTTCGCGGAGATGGTGGAGAGGTCGATGCCAGGTGCGGAGAGGATCTGGCGGATTTTTGGTTCTAACGCAGCCACGGAAGGATCCATTAAGATAAGGACTAGTGGTGGTTAAGCAGTAGTAGCGAATGAAGAGGAGAAACAGGGATGGTGTCGCAGAGGAAAGTGGGTCGGAGTCGAAGGCAAAGCGAACAAGTGCACTGCGCGCGTCACTGGCGGATTTCGTCGCTAGCGCCCGTCACGTGCCCGGCAGCACCCCGGTGGCTGTGCATAGTTCAGTAAGTTCACTATAATTGGCAGTTCTACGCCCCAGGCCAGCGCGCACCTACTCTGAGCCAACATCCGGCAGTACTCAGAAAACACCACGAAATAGCGAGATCAATTCGCTTGCCCAAATATTGCTGCAACGGGCCAGCCATCAGGAATCAGGATTATCCACTGGCGAGTAGGCATCACGTGTAGGTAGCCTTATTCGATTATCTGGGCGCTTGAGGGGGCCAGCTGGCCGCAGGCTCCGACCTCGGCTTGATGTTGCCCCCTCCAATCTTTCCCCCTCATACTCCGCCCATCTCAGACCCCCAACCCGCCATTCTGCCCGCTGAGAGGTTCAATACTGGACGGTGAGCCGCCATGATGAGTTCGGAAGCCACCCTCTAACTGGTGGCGGTGTGATTGTAGATCCAAGCAGTGCAATCAGACAGACTATCACGAACTCTCTACCCGGTGAGTTTGACAAATCCTTCACACGAACCTCCCTCCTTCCCCGCTCGTAAATTCTCCCTTCATTCATGTTCGACCGCTCGTTGGAGATGCGTCGTAAAGACTGAGCTCTCCCCTGTTCTCCAGAGAACAGTCTGAGCGGCTTGGTGAGAGCTTCTGAGAAGTGCGGACCACGTTCTGTGAGGTTCTGAAGGACCTCCGCTGCTTCTCATGCTAGCGTAAAGCCGTGATGACACCGGGGACCTCGAAGGTGCCCGTGCAGTCCCTGTTCAGGGCCAACAACAGAGGTCGGCGTCGGGGACACACAACGCGAACATCGGATGCACGACGGGCGGTGGTACGGTTCGCACGTGTTCGCCATGCGCGAAACGCTGGAGCTTTGCATATACCATCGCGGGTCAGTAGTCCGGGTGATCGCATCTTGGGGTCGACTCCTTCCTGCACAAGACTAGAGCAAAATCGTTGACACACAGTCAAACATGAGCACATATTTGTTGGACTGTACCCGGCGAGAGTTGGTAGATCCGATTATCGTCGATTGAACTGCATCTGCAATCTCTGCGAGGGCTGTGGCTCTGAGGACTGAAATCGGGGGTGGCTCTTGCGTCATACATCTCTCGGGACTCTTGCGCTCGTACCATACTCAAGTACTTATATCCTCAGAGCCACAGTCTCACCGCCGATTCCGATCTCAAATGGGGAGTGTCTGTCACATCCGTCCCGAACTTTCGTATGCATGCCCATCCGTAGTTTGAGCAACCGAAGCTGAAGTGCTTGACAAGGGATGCTTATTGCGTTTGGGTGCACTGTATGTCAGGACATGTTGTGAACTTGACCTCGAGCGGAGACCCCCGTTAGGTGTACCTTCTCGTGTTGCAGTAGAGTGCCGAGTGCCCTAGACTCGCGCTCAGCGTATGTGAATTATGACCCAGAAGTGAGAAGAAGTCACTGCTCGTGTCTAGTGTAGTCCACTGCGGATCGGCGGCGATCTGCCCGTCAATGTCCGAGTTGAACTTTGTTTTAGATTTCGGCGCCTGTGGATAGTCTACTCCGACGGCTCCGCTCTGCGCAACTCTCCCATGTACCACCACCATACCTTCCCCTTCACACCTCTTGCATGAACGAGATCACTGACATATTTGTTATAGGGCGACCATTCAGGATGCCGCCTACTCTAGAGACCCTCCCCGCAGAGCTTGTCCTTCGCATACTGGCTTACCTCCCGGTTCAATCACTGCGTGCCCTCCGACTCGCCTCCCGCAGCTGGGACACCTTCTTTGTGGAACACGAATCGACCATCTACCATCACGCGGCGCTCATACACAGGTTCATCGACTCCGTCCATCAATTACTACCCGAAGCCAAGGCAGCGCACCCGCTCAAGTTCTTGCAGGATGTCCCGGACTGGTACCACTATTGTGCGTCCATTCCATTGGCTCTAATGCATTTGTTGATATCGCATCACCAAGGTCGTCAATATTTCCAGCTGCAGCGAAATTGGACAGGGAAAGGGGCTGCGACTGCCAGGTACTACGACGGGCATCCCAACGACATACATCGAATAAAGATCGATGAGGACTACAGCCTGCTCATCGTCACTCACGAATTCGGCGGACTCACGGTATTCGACCTTGAAACAGCCGAAGTTTTGTGGCATCTTGACAGTGTTCGTATCTTCTATCTTCTCGGCTGAGTCATTGCGGACAAACATTGACAGCCAGGTCCATGTAGACATATATACGCCGGTACGCACACTGCGAGTACGAGAAAGGCTACCTCCTTTTCGATCGGAACCACATCGTCACGGAAGCCTGGCGCCTCGAGGTCGAATACGACCCCTCCTCGGTACCCCCCGAATCGATCCCCGACGAAGCCCAGATCGAGGCCTGGAGGAAGGCTTCGCGACAATACTCACACACGGGTCCTCGTGGACATTTCCGCCCCTGGTGTCTCATAGAGACTTCAGAGTTCACCCGCGCCTATCGGTTCGTATATCCCAACTTCCTCGTCTCGGGGTTACGGAAGGCATACCTCTGGGACGTCCCGACCGGCCGGCTAATTTTGGAGGTCGAGAATGTGCAAGGCAATTCCGCTGGCGGCGACATCAACTACGTCGAGTTGAGCGTGTTTCACATCTTCGTATGCTCAACGTCGGCACTGCGGGTGTTCAGCAAGACAAATGGGCAACTAGTCCTTGAGATAAATTCGTACCAGCTCGTATACTCCGATATCCGACTGGCCGTGCAACTCGACCCCGCCATCGCTCGCCACAAATATGCTGGCCCCAGCGAAGCTGTCGCCCTCCCGGCGGAGCCGACCGCGACCACCGCGCTATACACGGCTTCTTACGCCGAGTTCTCGGCAGGTATGTAGCCATGCTCCTGGAATGGGTTTCTGCTCACCTAGACCCGCAGTGCATGTATCACGCGATGGGAAGGATCTCGTAGCCCAGCTCAGCGATAGCCGCCTCGTCGTCATTCGTGACTTCATGCGGGTCGTCCGAGGTGAAATAGCCCTCAGTGCTGCCGCGCTCGAGATCGGCAAGACAATCCCGCGCCACGGTGGGACCGATGAGCACTTCTCCATTTACCTCTCTTATGAGCACGGTCGCCTCGGTGTCGTCACTGTGCGTACTTCTCGTCTCTTCAAAGGCCCTCCTCACACGAACCACTCCAGACGTCCGGCATATATGCCGCCACACTCGATCCGACGTACCATGGGCTGCTCGACGCCGACCTTGTCGACACTGGCAAGCAAGAGGTCTTCAGGATCCCTATGGAGGCGGTACAAAAGGGCATCTCCTTCCCGTACATCACCTTCGTCAGCCTTCCCTTCTATCACGACCGGCGGCAGCTCTCCAAGGTGACGTGCATCCAGATCACGGAAACGAAGCTGTACTTCGTCTGGGATGCCATGTACAAGCCGGACAGCATCGACTTCTTCCGCCAGCTGGGCATGATCGGCGACAACACGCCCCCGCCTCCTGGGGATGATGACCCCGACGAAGGTCTCTTCACGACCGAGGCCGCCATCACTCCTGCTCAAGCAGCAACCGCAGAGGCATCGGTCGACTCCGAGGGCGACGAAGACTGGGACACCCAAGATGTGGTGGAATCTCAGGCCTTGGTCGCCTCCGGTAGCGGCATCCACACTGCAACCGCGGACGATACTCCCGTGGCAGGGCCGTCCACGGCCGGCGTGGCTGTGGACGCGACAGATGACGACGACAATGATGACAACTTCGACGACAACTTCGACGACGGCGGCGAAGAAAACGATCACGACCACTGGGACGATGATGATTCCGAGTCGGATGGGGACGACCTTCCGGGCCCGCAAAACCCGCTCGTAACCCTCAGGCACAGCCGTAAGTCGAGCGACATCCATGTCTTGCGGACAGAGGATCTCACGATGTGCTTGTGCTCAGAAAATGTTGTGTCAACAGGTCCGATCGTGTTCTGCATCGACTTCAGCCCGCAGTAAGGCGGGGCTCATGCCTCCACGTACATTCGCCCCGCGCATCCTGCATCCTGCATCTTAATCCTGCTCCTGCTTCGAAATCATTCTCGACGACCGTTCGTTTCGTTCCCTCACGCGGTGGAAGGATGTGGAAGGGAAGATTATGTGTGTATCTGTCAAATATTGTACACTTGCATCAAGTACTCTCGCACGCTCCGGGAAAGTGGTTTGCATATGATGTATGTACTGAGTATCCAGGCCCCAGAGTTCCACAACTGGCATTATTAGGATTATAATCTACTTCTCTCACTGTAGACAACTCGCGCGCACATCATGTACACATGCCCATCCGTAACCCCACCCCACCCGCGATCTCGCCCCTTCTCCTTCTGGGTACTCACAATCAGTGACCACGGCCGTGATTTGCCTCCCCTACAACCTCCCCACCGACTAGAGGGTGAACACTTGCAAGCCTACGTCCTGTGCCTGCTCGTCACCTTCGAGCTGGGTGGTCGACAATGCGATGTCTCTCGTCAGCAGGATTCCATCGATAGAACAGGGGCGACGATAACTCACCGCGATTGCGAACCCATCGTGAGTCGTGATGATCCGCGACGGACGTTGTCCAGCCGGGAAGACTATCCGCGGCCCAACATGCACTGCATGCGACAGGTTCGTAGGTGCAGAGACCACATTGCCGGGCAGCGTCGCCAGCTTGCGCAGGGCATCTTCAATCAGGGTCTGGGTCTCTAAGTCCGCATTGTCGGAGCCGCCTTGGCGGTACCGACGTGCACACCTGGCAGCCCAAGGATCGACGTCGAACGTGACGACGCACCCGGACGCCATATCCACACTGTCGCAAAGCAATAGCGCCAGCCGCGACCCAAACGACTGCGACCACACCTCGGAGGGTACGAACCATGCGCCGCTCTCAGCAGACTGAGACTTGCGCGGCAGGTTCAGCAGCACAGTTCCGTCTGGACCCCACTTCTCCCATTCGACAACCTGCTCCTGCTGGGTGTCACCGCGGCATGGGTCAGCAAGGGCCTGGGTGATCTGCGCCTGCAGTGTTTGGCGAGGTATCATGAGCATGAGGTCGCTCGTCGTTCCGTCGGTATCTGGGCCCACGGTGAGCTGCAGCACGACCGCGGTAGATGTCGGGTCCCGGAAGAACGCTGCTGCTGTATCGAGTGGGGGAGTGGGTACCCTCGATTGCACGTGGACGACTTGGGCAAGGCCCGTGTTCGCTCGCGGAAGCCCCAACGAGCAAATCGGACCGGGCGCCGTGTTTTCGTCCTTCCCCCGGGTCTGCGGTTCGAGATCGAAGATACGCAGCACCGTCGTCTCTTCGTCACGGTGTACCGCGGTCAAGACGTAACGAGCGTCGAGGAATGTATAGCCGGCCAGGCCTTCGCACTGTTGTTCCTGTAAGTAGTCCCTGCAGCGTGAGCTCACCGCAGTCTTCCTAGAGGTCAGGCAGCAGCACAGAAGAGCCATTACTCACCCAGACCATGCGGCCCGCACGCCAGTCCCAGCATTGGAGCGTATCTATACCAGAACTGAACCCTGGGACAACCCAGCCGACATGGGTGTCTGCAATGCGGACCGATTGCACGTGATAATAGGCATCGGGTCCGTCCACGGAACCGTGCGTTCCTGTAGCATTTAGAACTGGCTTCGCTGCGAAAGGGTGTGGCTGTCCCTCCGCTGCGGCCAGGAAGTGAATGAGTACCTCCCTAGAAAGACGAATCAAACCAAGCACACAACAATGACAGACATGGGGTACCTACCCGTCGTGCCTATGCTCAATGGCGACTGTAAGATCCAGTGAAACGTCTACTGCCAAGATGTCTACGTTGGCCGCTTCCGAGAGCGGCGCTACCCATCGGCGAGCCTGGAGGCCCATCGTTGTGGAAGGCAACTCATCAATGATACATCTAGTGCCGCGCCCCTGCGTACGGACAAAGTGTACGAGAGAACCTTCCGGCGACAGGAAGGAGGTGTATTCCCGGTCAGCATCCGATCCGGGGTTCGGAAGTGCAGCACGATTGAACGTGGCAAGGTGGAAGCGTTCTCCGTGACGCTTCAACGTGGCCAGCTTGGCTGCGGCCGGTATGTCTTCACGGGGAATGTCAGCCATTCCATGTATGGTCAGCTCGGTTTGGTACTGGAGAAGAACATCGTGTTCAATAAGATCGCGGAAGTGCCGGTCAATCTGTGTCAGATACAGTCGATGCGGGATCAGTTCGTGACTGCTGGCAGTGGCACTGAACGAGCGCGACCCCATACCTGAGCACATCGCAGCAAGTCGGAGACACTGAGTCGCGCAAGAATCGAGTAGAGGACCTCGTCTGGAAGAGACAAGATAGGTGACATCTCGGGTTACACCGCAATCCTGAGGAGGACGTGAGAGTGTATATGCTCCCACCGGAGGACGTTAATATATCATGGAGCAGCAGCCGCAGCACGCGGATTGACGCGATCGCTTCCGAGGTGCCGAAGGGGATGGAAAGGGGCTGGAAAACGCGTTTGTTCAGGTGGAACCATCGGCATTGTTCAAATAGTGAATCTTTGCGTTCGCAGCTTCGACCGCGGTCTGGCCGGCTGACTCGACAGTAGCCAGTTTCAGGACGTGTCAAAGTATCCTCGGACTTGTTATATGTCGCTCTGAGACGAAGCAGTCGCAGGAACATGTCGGAATGTCGGGAGACGAGATTGATGGCAACGGCTACGCAATGTTCGAGCACTTTCGATCGCTTACTTCGGCAGGCGCGTGCTTGGCCTTGTTGTCCAACAGCCCCATCAAAATTCCCATTCCTGGTAGAGGCACTTACGTCTCAGGCGCGACCACGAGGATGTCGCTTTCATGCCAGCAAAGCTTTGTATAGCAATATTTTGCTTAGGGTACCTCTATCAATGTCACTTCTGATGCTAAAGCGATACATGTCATCTGCATTCGGGCACGATGTCTGCACAAGTCCCACACATGACAAAGTCCCGGAGGTTCGTCAACGCCCTGACTTCCATTTTCTTCATCGTATCGCCCGTAGACGCTCCCATATGAGGGAGAAGCGTCGCGTTCTTAAACTCGAGCAGACGGGGGTTTATGTTCGGCTCGTTGGGGTATACGTCGAGGCCGACACCGCCGAGCTGCACACAAGCAGGAAGTTGAAGTCAGCACAGCACTATTGGTATAATGAGGGACCAACGTACATGTCCATCCTCCAACGCACGGATCATAGCATCCTCGTCAATGACCTTTCCGCGTGCGGTGTTCACGATCACCGCGCCCTTCTTCAGCTTCCGGATCATCCGCTCATCGACGAACCCCACCGTATCCGGGCGCAGCGGTACGTGGACACTGAGCACGTCAGCCTGTGTAAGCATCTCGTCCAGCCTCTCCGCGTCAAAGTACTGGCACCATTCCGGAGCTTCTGGGTTCCTGTTGCGAGAGTGATACACCACGCGCATCGGGAACGCATGCGCGAGCTCCGCGAAGCGCAGTCCGATACCTCCGAGCCCGAGGATGGCCAGCGTACGTCCAGTAAGATCGTGTGCGGAGCCGGCGTTGTGCGCGTACTTCCAATTTCCCGCGCGGAGGTCTCGCTCGGCTTGTGCGAAGTGGCGCAGCGCGGAGATCATGAGGTACAGTGCCGTAGTCGCTGTCGCGTCGTCGACAGCACCTGGGGTGTTCGATATCGTGATACCTGCATACCGCCTCTGTCAATACCTTAGGTCAATACGAGTCCAAGATTGAAAAGAGCTCACCCCGCGCCTTGCAGGCCTGTGCATCGATGTTGTCGTATCCCGCGCCCTGGTGCGCGATCCACTTCAAGCTCGACGGCAAATGCGCGATGAGCTCCTTGTCGAACACACCGATGTAGCCTCTGGATAGATTGTTTCTGTATATACCAACGACGGCGTCATACTTCCCCCCGGGCTTACAGTCGGCGAAGAACTCATCGCGGCTGGGTGAATCCAAATGCTATGGAAAGTCGTCGGGTTTGGCAATCATTTCAATCACTGGAAGTGAGGCTCACGCACGAGCACCTCTGCGACACCGCGGAAGAGCTCTTGGCATTCTTCCTGTGCCCAAGAAAGACTTCCTGGATGACAATGATAAGAACGATAAGAACGTGAATAATGGACACACGCACTTACCACACAAGAGAACATGGGGCGGCATGCTGATGGGCACTGGTGAATTTCCCCGACCAGTGTAGCCTGACATCTAAAATGAGGGCTGAAGGAGTGTTACGTGAACGATCGATGAGGCCGGTCCGTTTCACACAATCATGGGATCGTGGCGGCCATGTGAGACCGAGTCATAATGACAGATACCGATATGAGTCGGAGATATGTGTGGTGGAGAGCAAGAGACACGGGTGTACCTGCAGTCGCTCAGATGATACAGTCAGCATAACCGACAACGTACAGTCTCATACCGTAACAGGCGCAGCAATCCGCAGCATTCTGTGCCCTCTCGTTCCGCCATCGATGGTATAGACCAAGAGGCTACTTGGTCGAAACATCTCATACGACACTCTTCAGGCTGTGTAAATCCTCTATCACTAGGTTGCAAGAGAACGTTGTGCAGTGCACACTTGCCATCAATGCCAGCAATATAAGGCGACCACCCTCACGACCAGGCAATGCTGATGACAGCCGTCGGAATGACATTCCAGCGAGATATCCTGGACCATGGCGTCATTGGCCCGGGATGTCGCTGTGGTAGACGAAAGTCAGGATGTGTGGGATCTTTAGAGCAGTGAAAACGCAAACGATAGAATCTTCCTCTCGAGTCTTTCGCGATCGATGCGCGCGGCCAGGCTTGCTTCAGATTAATGGCTGACGTGGCTGAATGCCACTCGAATGTGGTGGTGTTCGTGCACACTGAGACTCGAGGGAGTTTCACTCTACGAGGACCGACGTCGGCTTGATGCCGATGACTAACAGTCGGGTCGTGGCCACCTTGGGTGGTGTGGTGTGGGAGGAGAAACGTTCATTCTCACCCTCGTCGAGGCTAAAAGTCACAATTCTTAGTCGCGAAGAGGCCCCAATAGTAATGCGAGCCAGCTCACCAGAACGGAGGCGTGTTTGCGTTGCTAGTGAGAGTAGACGAGAGCTCTGCATATAAGAGAACCACAATACTTACGATCGGATGACAGGGCGCGACAAGCGCTTGTCGCGGTTGTTTAGGGCAGGTCTTTACGCGACGCAACCTGGTGCTACCGTGACAAGAATACTCAGAGTACGATTGCGCCTGCGTGCGAGTTGCGAGGGAACATGTTATATTGACCCTCAATTGCGAGTGTATGCATACACGGGTGAACCAATAACGCCGTTTCCAGTCCGCCAACTTAAGCTTCGTGCTGGGTGGTTGTGGACGCGACAACGCTCGCGAGTTCCACAGCCGCAGGACCATATGTCCCAGGCCACTTGAAAACTATAAAATGTCCACGAGTTAGATAGACGCAAATAAAACCAGCTTGACATCCGCACCGTCACCATTCTGGGAGGCGATACCACTTCGGCTTCTGCTCCCCGAGACCCAACATCTGCCTCACACCATCCAGGTCATCCGGCGTGATTATGGTGCTCAACACTTCCTGAGAGCTGTTGTCCTTGAGAACAAGAAGGTATCTCCTCTGACCCGGGTGCATGAGAGCGAGTCGATGGCGCAGACGAGGGAAGCGGGGGAACTGCTTGTAGACCTTGAGGGGTATCGAAGAGGCAGCGACAGAGAGTGTGGCCTGGATCGATTCCTCAGCTTCTTCGGAGGTCATGCTCGAGAGCGCGTCCGGCCCGAAAAGCTCTCCATATAATATCTTCGCCCAATGACGAAGACAGTTGTAGTCGATTATGAATCCGTATCCACAGGTCGCGGGCCCGGGCTGGACGGATATCTTCATGACACGCTCGGCACGGCGATGCGAAGAGGAGGGCTCGCGAGACCTAGTAGCCATAGCAAACACGATTGGTCAATGTAGACAGAAGAAAAGGTTGGTGACGAGTGGTGGTAAGGATTAGCAGCCACAAGTTGAAGCTTAAGACAAGGACGCGCGGTGCACGTGACAGGAACGCGCCTAGTTGACTTCGCCATGGGGAGCGGCAACTATTTCGACGGCCAGCGTCTATCAAAGAGATAACGAAGATCCGGCGTCAAAACAACGCATAATCAGCCAGATCACAGAAATCTCATCTTATCGCCTTACAGATAAGGCTTCGTGCCGTGTTCAGAGGGGTGCTCTATGGTCATCTCTGTGTAGCACCTGTTTCCCTTTTGTATCACCTGGGGAAACCTCATTAAAGCATACTATCAACTATTGTGACTGTATGATATGTGTTTATAAAGGTGTCAAGCTCACTATGTAGGTTTTATTGCTGGGAAACATGGAGAATGCAACGGTCACGTGACCAGATGCAATGACGAGCCCATTTTGGCCATTGCTTTCTGCCTACATTCTGGCAGAGAAATTCAACGTATATTTGCGCAGTATGTTTCTATTACCTCTGTGCAAGTTTGGGAGGGATATTTGCAGTTTTGGGGCCACAAATACTGCTACTTTATGGAACCCCTATGAGCGCCTAAATGTGTTGGCCCACAAAGTGCCAACTTTCTGCAGTCCGCTGCTTGCAATTATATCGGAAAAAAATTGCTGCATTTGATTCTATGAGCATTTTTACATAGATTCTTCCGTACACTTTCTTTTTAAGCTAGGTAAAACAACGGCAAATGCGAGTACATGAACCTTGCTGCACCCTTGTAACGGAGTTCCTACCACTTACAGTCTTCCCCACGGAAATCGACACGGAAGAAATTCTTAATAATCGTGATTCTCGATGAATCACGCAAACTCGAACCTTATCGGAGGGCAATAGCGGACTGCAGAAAACGGGACCATGGAAGCTGCACCATTTCAGCCACTCAGTTGAGCGTCTATGTGACACACTAGTGAAGAGATTAGTCGGCATCTCGGCATATATTATCTACTCCTTAGACGCGGGTAAGGCGCTTGGCCACGCGCTAACGATTTCTCGCAGGGTGTTGCCTACCCCCATTCGCCACTGCGTATTATGTACTACGCAACCACAGCTAGAACTTGCTCTTCACTACAAGTTTTGGTCTCGAATCGCGTCACTCGGGCACGCACTTCGTAGAGACTAATCAATGTTTGCTCCTACGTAGACGAGATTCGCCTTGAGCTCATTGACATCATGAACGACAAGAACTACATTCTCCCTCTCAACCAGTTCGTCGAGCACTTCTTCCTCGGCTCCTCCTCAAGGTTAACGAAGGCTATCACGAACCTCTTTGCAACAGTGCCCGAGTTTAAGACAGAGAGAGGAATGTACGACCATTTTGTGAGTCATATCCCAACCATCCTTTCATGATCGGGTTTCTGACGCCAAACCAGACGTCTACCTTCAATAAGTTGAAGATCTTCCCCGGTCAGAAGTTCGTTATCAATGATCCCACCGGCCAAGCCATCTACTGCGGCATGTACCCTGCCAAGTTCGCACCCGAGGAGAGCCAGACAGCAGCGGGCGACGAGTCGAGGCGCACAGACTGGTCTCGGATCGATCTCTGCATCGAGTGTAAGCTCGATTCCACCAGCCAGGATCCGTTCGACGAAAAGACGCTCGACCACTCTCCCGAGGCCGTAACACGCCGAAAGGTCCTCGGCCAGATCTTGTGGTACGCCGAGCTCGTCTTCAGACACCAGCAGCGCCAATTCCACTACATGCTCCTGCTCTTCCAAGAGTGCGCTCGCATCATCTACTTCAATCACTCGAGCATGGTCGTCACAGAGAAGATCCCCTACGCTACCCAAGGCCAGAAGCTCTCCGAGTTCCTCGTCCGCTATGGTCGGCTCAGGAAACCCGAGTTCCAAGGGTACGATCCCACTGCCGTGCGCATCGACAAGACCGATGATCCACATGATATTCACTCTCTGGTGCATGAGTACGCGGAGAAGTGCGTCGCCAATGATGCGGAGGACCATGCGGCAAGACTGTTCCGGGACTCGCTTGTCGACTCATGGCCGATCTGGAGGCTTCAGGTGTACGACGAGCAGACGGAGTCAGAGCACTGGTTCGCTGTCGGCCAGCCACACTTCCAGGCTTCCCACGTTATAGGACGTGGGACGCGGGGATATGTTGCTCTTCCCCTCCAACTCGACGAGAACGGCGAGCTTTCAGTGCCACCGCTCAACAAGGAAAGCGAGCCCACGGTGCCCTTCATGTACCTGAAGGACGCATGGCGCATCGACCATCCTAGTCTCCAGAAAGAGGGGTTCGTACTGCAGGCTCTCAACGAGGCGGGAGTCAAATATGTTCCCACTGTTCTACAACACGGAGATCTTCCCGGTCAATCCACCCTCTCCTACCAAAAGTGGTTCATCCTCCGTGACAAGGGGGAGTGTAAGCTGAAGCCTCACCAACATTATCGGTTGATCGTCAAGGAGGTCGGGAAGCCCCTCAGCGAATTCAGGTGCGGCGCCGAGTTAGTCACAGCTATCCTCAACTGCATCCAAGGTACGTTCTGTTCATTGCAACTGATGCATATCATTCCATTGACCGTTTCAAATGGGTAGCGCATGAGCAAGCTTGTAAGGCGGGCTACATCCATCGCGACATCAGTGCCGGCAACATACTCCTCTGCAAATCGAAGAGTGGCAAGTGGTTAGGGATGTTGAACGATTGGGAGCTGGCGGCCAAGTACATCATGGGTGAGGGTATACAAGTCAACGCTGCTCTAGGGGAATGCGCTGTACTGGAACGGATGGTGAGCCGCATGGTTCCATAAGTTATGGAGCCTCACGCTGAAATGCCACGCAGGGTACTTGGCAGTTCCTCTCCGTCAATTGCCTTCTTGACAAGCACAGGATCATCGACATCCCCGACGATCTCGAATCTATATTCCATGTTCTGTTGCACTTTGCGGTCCGCTTTCTCCCTCACAACATCAAGGACGATGCCGTGCAGTTGTTCCTCCGCCGGTACTTCGACGACTACTCACACAGCTATCACGGGCCGACCAGCAGCCCAGCCAAGCTCGCCGCCATGACCAATGGCGAGATTGACCTCATGCAGCTCACTGGCGGCAAAATCGTTGACGGGACCCCGCAGAAGGATCTCCTTCGGTTCTACGAGTATGCTCCACCGCCAACAGAAAAGGACTCAGAACCCCACAATATCCGCCCTGCGACTCATCCCATCAATGATCTCCTCTCGACCTTGTTGGAATGGTTCAAACAGTACTACGCCCTGACCACCCGGCCATCCAAGGAAACAGAAGCCTCCCGTGCTGCAGCTCGCCAGGAGTGGGATATCGCGGACTTGGCCGACTAGGATCCGGACTTGCTCACCATTATCCAAGCTGCACCACGCGACTCTGCACAGTCGACTGTCGCGAGTACGACGGCTACGTCCGTGGGCAGCACCCAAGACCCAAGCGCATCGCCAACCGTCCCTACCGGCGGGACCGTCGATCCTACGAATCCTAAGGGCAACAAGAGACCGCGTTCGAAGATGACTCACCAGGCTTTTAAGATCGAATTTGCGAGGCGCTTGCACACTATTGCTTGGCCCGTGTCAGACAAAAGCGCTGATAAGAGTCGAGCGGTTGGTCGGCATGGTTGAGAGCGATGATGGGTTGCTGGAGGATCATGCCAGTGAATGCAGAAGGTGCTTGAGATGCTCAAATGGCGTCTTCAAGATGATAAGCACGACCTATCGGGGTGGCACTGGCAGCATGGCTCCTACGCGCGACGACTCAAATGATGGGATAATGGCTCCGGGCGTCACAGTTGCCGGAGATTTCATGGGGGAGGCGGAATCTATTGAGCGCACTCTCGCGGTTGTGATGTGCCACCTGGAATGCAGTCATTCTCTGGGCCCCGATCCACAACGAGTACTGACTGCTTACGCCTCAAAGTCGCGATGCTGACAGGGGATAGCAACATGTGGGGCGGTTCTGGCCCCAAGGAGAGTTAGGTTACAGGTAAGAATATCTTCAAAGTGGACGCGCCGACGATGTTGTGTCCTAATGACAGCTTTGGCCTACTTCTTGCATTCGACTCAGAGGGTGTCCTAGTGCGACCCAATAATATTCATTAATGTATTGTGTATGCTTTGTAAACTCCGACGTGTATTCGCTTCGAAGCACGCACGGAGAAGGAGTTCCGCGTAAGTTCTCTAACCACCCTTCGGCACCGCCACATCTACCCTGGACCCCACGACGACGAACACATCGGTTCATCGTCTTAACCTGTTTCTCGTATACAGATACCCTGGCCATATAGTCTGTGTTAATGTGTGAATATGTATGTGTGTAGACATAGGCAGCACAATGACGAAAAGAGCGGAGTCCAACAGCCTTTGTGAAGCGAGCACGTGGTATTGATCAAACGCGAGATCCGGGCGCTTTGCATTTCGAACCCTCTCTTCCCGCCACCACCACCCTTTTGTCCGGCGCCTGCTTTGACAACCCAGCTCGCTCGATCCAGCCCACAATAGCAAGGCTGGTAAACATATCACGAGACCTCAACATAAAAATCCGCTCCCAGGTACGTTTCCCAACCACCACCCCATCTCTCCTCACCACCACTGCCATGTCTCGCAACACTAAGCACGCCCAGTCCGTTGCTCAACCCACTGTTGGGAAGCTTCCAGACCGGGGCAACCCACCTCATAACTCTACTCCTGCCCGCTATAGACGCAACACTGTCGACTCGACGCTGAACTTTACCCTCCAACAGGCTCGAGGCGAACTGCGTGACACAATGCGTGGCAAGATCGATATTCCCCCAACCATCAAAGAGTTCATGGACCTCTATGTTCAGGACTACTACCCTGAACTCAACAAAAACATCTTCTCCGGTGCTCCGAGTTTCTCGAATGAAACAGACATGTACAAGTGGATCGTAAGTGGTTTCTCTTTACCTGCGGAGCTACCTCCGTTCAACAACAGCTCTAGACCGACACAATCAACAACTCGGACGTCGTCGACAGCAACCGTCTGGTTTGTGCCTCGACCCCCTACAAGTCCGACCGAAACGACTCGACCCATCAGGCCGTCGATCTCGGCTTGTACCCCACCAAGTTCAAACCGATCAACGAGGGCGATGGCGAATACAATAGACGCGTCAACTGGTCTCGCATAGACCTCTCCATCGAGTGCAAGGTCGACCCCACCGACCAAGACCCGTTCGACGAGTCCGCCGACGACCTGTTGCCAATTGCTGCTGATCGCAAGAAGGCGCTTGGTCAGATCCTCACGTACGTCGAGAACGTGTTCATGCATCAACACCGCACGCTCCACTACATGATCCTCTTCCTCGGGCACTATGCTCGCATCGTTCGCTTCGACCACTCCGGCGTCTACTCAACCACCAAGTTCAACTACAAGACGCATGGCGCTATCCTCACCACTTTCCTCTACCGCTACTCTGCGAGGGACGCGGCGCAGCGAGGGCACGACCCGACGGCTACGCGTCTCGAACTCCGTGACCCTCTTGTTGCGCAGATGCGGAAGCTGGGACAAGAGGAGAAGAAGGCGAATCCCGATGACCACGTGCAGCGGATGTTCAACGCGTCGCTCGATAACGCATGGCCGTGGTACAAGCTCGAAGTGCATGTGCAACGGAAGAGCGGTGAGCCGGAACCTCCGCGCGGCCGACTGCGCTCGCATCAGCCGCCGCGCATCACGCGCTCTTTCGTCGTTGGGAAGCCGCACTTCGACGCTGGAGGCGTTGTGGGCCGTGGCACCCGTGGCTACGTTGCGGTTGAAGTCGACGCCGGAGGTCAGCTCGTTGGACCTTTTGTATATCTGAAGGATGCTTGGCGGGTCGATCATGACGGGATCGAACAGGAGGGTTGCGTGCTTGAGGAACTCAACCACCACAAGGTCCCCTTTGTCCCCACCCTGGTTTGTCATGGCGACCTCAAAGGTCAGGTCACGGAGTCTCAGGACGCTTGGGCCAAGCGGAAGGTCAAGAACCCTCAAGTCAAGCGCACATTCAAGAAACATCAGCACTACCGCTTGGTGGTCGCCGAGGTCGGGAAGCCTTTGGAGGAATTTGGTTCAGGATTCAAACTGGTCAGTGCGGTGTTTTGCTGCCTACTAGGTCAGTCTATCTTCACTATCGGTGCTTCGAATGATGTTGATGTGAGAGTGGACAGCACATCAAGCGGCGTACGAGAAGGCTGGTATCATCCATCGAGACATCAGTTCAGGCAATATCCTCCTCTATCAGGGTGCCAACGGCGTCTGGATGGGTCTTTTAAACGACTGGGAGCTTTCTAAACGGGTGGATTCACCTGCAGCTCGTCAACCGGACCGAACGGTACGTCATTTTCTGACAAAGTCCCACACCACGTCGCAACTCATCTTCCATCGTTCAGGGTACTTGGCAGTTCATGTCTGCGAGAGCTCTCAACAATCCGGACAAGGAGATCCTTGTGGAAGATGAGATCGAGGCATTCTTTCACGTGCTGCTGTTCCATGCCGTCCGCTTCCTCCCACACAGCATCCACCCCGACAGAGTCCCCAAATTCCTTGAGGACTACTTTGACAGCTGCGTCACTTTTGATGGCGAGTACCGATGCGGCTCAGCAAAATCCATGGCCATGGAGGGCGGCTTCATTTCGATCACCACGTACAACTTGACGCCTACCACCCTGAAGTTCGTGCAGCGCAATGACATGAACACGGCCCACATCCTTGATGAGTTGATCTCTCGGCTGCTGTGCTCCTTTAAGGAGGTGTATGCCGAGGAGAACGCTCCTGGTCAGCCGTCACGTCCTGTCCCTGCACACGAGGACGTGAACGCGTTCTGGAGCGCGCTGGGGCAGATGTCAAATGTGGAGGCAGATGCACCACCGGTGACTCCGCCGAAGCCAACCAAAGTTCGTTCAAGAGGAAAGTCGAGGGCTCCGAAGGCATCTCGGCGACGTGGACAGCGCAAGGTTGCGCCGGCCCACTCTGACCAGGGGCCGGCACCTATATCTCTCAGGGAACACCGTCCTGTCATCGCTCTGTTCCGTGAGTTCATGACGCGAGCGACGGAGTGGCCGACGGACGATAAAGGCGAGGATTTGCGGGTGAAGTATGTGAAGGCCGAAGACACTGTCGGGTTGGCTCCAAACAGGTCCAGGAAGCATACTCTCGACAATGCTCAACCGGCGCCCAGTACGAGCAAGAGGAGTCGAATTTGAGACCAGCACACCGTTCCACTCCCCGATCCGGACTCTACCCGTTGAATATTCCGTTCACTCCCCCCCTCTCCTCCATCGCATGTCATCTGCACTCTCCGCATCTTCCGTCGTTGCGCCTAAGCTCGTTTCCTTTGCATTCAACTTATTCATGTACCTCGCTGTTGCATAAGTGTCGGCCGCTCAGTGGTCTAACACCACTGAACTCGTACGTGTCCGGTTGTCCGTGGGTCCTCCCATAATGCAATTGCTTGCGTTTGATAGTTCATAGGTTGTTCGTCTTTACTCTCGGTGTGATCTCGACGAACGCACAGGTTGCGGGGAAATTCGTCGAACTTGTGTGCATGAACGGATAGATACGTCACGGATGCCTAGTAGCTATGTACAACGAGGCGAAATTGATACAAGAGGCGGGATCGACAGCGTCAAGACAAAGCGATAGACAACAGTGGGACATGATTGAATTTGGTATCAAGAGCAGCCCGACAGAAAATAGGAGGATAATTGTGCGACGGCAGATATGCGATGGGCGGAGGAGCAGTCCATGACAACGGGAGAACGTGATCACGATGTGTAAGCAAGTTATCGGTGCATCTTCCTCCGTTTTCGAATTCGCTCCTTCGCGTCCACTTCTTCAAGTTCCCGCTTCTTCAATCTCGTGAACGTGTCGGCTACGACTGGAACCTGAAACTCGGGAACAACAACCGTGACCCCACCCTTCGGCTTCTTGTCCTCGCCCTTGTCATTCTCCGGCCATGGTTGCTTCAGCGAGTGGAGGACGAGGTTGAAGAAGGGATCATGCGAAAAGAGGTTGCTGGCGAGCGCGTGGAGCTCCTCTACCTTTGCGGTAGTAGTCGCGGGACCGGCCACCGTTGTAGATGGCTGACTGATGGCTTGCTCGGCCGCCGTAGACGCAAGAGACAAGTTCGAGGCTTTGTTTGAGCACAACCTCCGGTATCTGCTGCGCTCGGAGGGCCTCTTGGTGTTCATCGTGTCCGGTACCCACTCGGATGTGCCCCTTCCCAGTTCGTCCAAGGCGTAGAAGGCTTGGAACCACTTTAGTAGTTGATCGACAATGGCGTTCAATGGATGCGTGCGTCTGAGAGACGTCGGTTTCTCCTGCGTAGTCACAGGAAGAGCGTTGTCGGCAACAAGCGGAGGGTATTCTTGCATCAGCGCCGTCGAGATTGTCGAGTCTAACACACGGGGTAGAGACCTTGACGGCGGTGTGACTGCAGGCGCCTCAACAGGGAGTGGCGTGGCCTGCCGTCCGGCGATAGCAGTTGGGAGCAGACGTTCGGAAGGATCGAATCCAAACCGCAACGTCACATTATCGGGGTCCAGATCGCCATTGTATGTCCTCAAGCTGATATAACCACAATGCATAGCGCTCTGTTTTGCCCAGCCGCAGCGGGCACCAGTTCTGTCGAAGTAGTCGTGGAGAAATTGGCCCACGTCTTGATCTGGAATGTTGTGAGGAAGGAAACGGACGGCGAGGTAGAGTAGGACGTGGAAGATGGACTCGAGCTCGTCCGGGAGGATAATGCGCCTGGTATCGTCGTTGAGGGCGTGTGCCGACATGAACTGCCACGTACCCTGAAGAATTCACGTGAGTTCACGAACATCCCAAGCGAAGAGGAACCATGACACTTACGACACGGTCGGACTGTCTACAGTCCTCATATTTGACGTTGTGTCGTGTTGAAAGCTCCCAATCATTGAGAAGACCGTACCATTCACCATCGGTGTCCTTCCACAGGAGGATATTCCCTGCGCTTATGTCTCGATGAATGATACCGAGACGGTACGCGGCTGCGTGCGCTGACATACATATGTCAGCATCTATACGGAAATGATCATGTTGGCCATGACTCACCTTTAAGCACACAGCCGATCGCGAAAATAAGATCGTCAGACCCCGGACCAAATTCGGTGAGAGGCTTTCCGACTTGCTGGACGACCAGCCGATAGTGCTGATGCCTCTTTAGCGGGCACTCAGATTCATCGGCCGTAGGATGATGCTCCTTCCACAGAGACCGCCAATCCGTTGTCTGTTCGGGACCGCTGAGGTCGCCGTGACAGACCAAGGTCGGTACGAACTCAGCTTTTGCCTTGTTGAGTTTGTATAGGATGTCGCCCTCCTTCTCGACGCCCTTGTCATCGACGCGCCATGCATCCTTCAGGTATACGAACCGCTCGCGAGGCCTGCCGGAGTTATCGAGGGGTAGGGCGACGTAACCACGGGTGCCCCGGCCAGTCACTCCCGATGCCAGGAAGTGCGGCTTTCCCACCAGGAATTTTCGAGTGCGGGACATTCGAGGGGTACGCTTCCCGGGAGGGGGGGCAATCTGCACCTCGAGCTGCCACCACGGCCAAGCCTCGTCGAGAGAATCGTCGAAGAGCTTCTGGACGTAGTCCGGATTCACCCCATCCTTCGTTCCCTTCTTCGCCATCATTGTTCTCCAAAGTTTGTCGCCCCTCTCGACGCGCGTAGCGGTCGGGTCGTGACCACGCTGCGCTGGACTGCTGTGAGAGTAGCGCCAGAGGAACTCGGCGAGCTTCTTCGTCTCGGTCTTGTAGTTGAACTTGGTAGTCGCGAAGATGATGGAGCGATCGAAGCGAACGATGCGGGCGAAGTCGCCAAGGAATAGAATCATGAAGTGACATGCTCGCTGCTGATACTGGAAGACGAGCTCGGCGATCGAGAGGATGTCGCCAAGAGCTCGCTTCCGCTTCTCGGAAGTGGCTTGGTCGTCGGCCGCAGTCGCGTCGAACGGGTCTTGTTCAGTGCAGTCTACCTTGCACTCAATTGAGATCTCTATTCTGGACCAGTCGACGGGAGCGTAGGTTCCGTCGGCAGCTGCCGCAGCTTGCGGCGCAGAACCGGACTTGTACATGCCACAGTCGACTGCCTGGTTCGTGGGGTTTGCATTGTCGGCTTCGTGGGGAGTCGCTACGAAGGTGTAACCAGGGCAGAGACCTGATTTGTTGAGAGCACCAGGCTACAGTAATGGTCAGTAGACGAAAAGCATGCACAGATGGCACGACTCACCAGGGTAGCGTACATCTCGGTCTCGGTGGCTGGGGTCGGTATGTCGGCGAGAAAGTCTTTCGGACGCCACCTCAAAGGGTGCGTGCTTGTGAACGTGTCCATAAAGGCCTTGTGCTCGATGACGATGGATTTGCAGTGCATTTGGGTTCGCAGTTCACCTCGAGATGGATGTCGCCTTGACGTTGGTGTGGGTAGAGTTGAGGCGGGAGGCTCTCGAAGAGAGAATCGACGGATTCTATTGTAGTACCTTCAGCAACAGAACCAAGTGAATGAGACGGACGGAGAAGGGACGGTGGTTGGCGATGACGATGAAGAGGATCGAATGTGACATACCGGCTTCGCGGGTCACAGCAACCCGGTATTTTTTACGAGTCCGGAGCGCAGACGCAAAGCGCAACTGTTGTTGGCCAAACCGGGATGTCGAATCGGAAGGGTGCGGGGAGGCGTTGATGGCCGAGGTGGCCGAGGTCGACGAATCTTCAGTGGTGTCAGTCTCTACGTGCGGCCGACTCGTATTATTCCGCGAAGATAATCTCACCTGCTCTGTCAATGTGTACTATGTAATCGTCAGAAACAGAACGAGGTGGAGGGAGCTCGCGTCATGCCGGTCACGCGCACCGCGTTGGTACGCGTCTACGCGCCTGTGGCGCCCGTCGAGCTCGCTCTCTTCGGCCACAACCATCCTCACCTTCAGTCACACTTCCTAACTCCTTCCACGCTTCCCCTCCAATATACCACAAAAGGCCTAGAACATGAACCGCGAACACCTGTCGCAGCTGAAACGGCCGGATCTTCAGACTCTCGCAAAGGTGCGTGTGCATGAGCCTGGTGGTTGGGGACTAATGCGCTCCGAGGTCCGAGACCTTCCGTAGACTGACACTCTTGAATCCCGCTCACAGAGAAACAACATCCGTGCCACGCAGAAGAACGAAGCAATAATCGAAGAGCTACTCAAGATCGAGATGCCTAGCATTACTGGAGTGTGAGTCTCTCGTCGCTGCCTCTGTCCTCCGCGGCGTCCTTTTTCGCGTGCGAACCGGTACTGAGTAATGTCGTGCAAAGCAGTAGGGCGTTGGAGCAAGTGATGGGTCCCGCAGCAATGAAGAGGCAGAAGGTCATGATGCGGAGTGGGTTGTGCCCGAGGGGCCCGGCACGAGACCGACCGATGGCGAAAGGTGAGTCGACTCTTCTTTGCTTCGGTCCTCTTCCGTCGTTATGCTCCAGGTTCTGATGAGGGCAACCAGCTGCAGCACCAAAGCGGGAGAGAACGCATCGTAACAAGAAGTCAAAGAACACGATCGAGGAGGTGGAATCAGCAGCGTCGGGGGCCGTTGCGTCGACATCAACGCCGGGAGTAGGAACTTCGAACAACCGCGAGGAGACCCCGCAAGCGACCAATGGCGAAGGATTTGCTGCCCCAGAGAAACAAGGTGAGCATCTTTGTTGTCGTAAGCCCATGCTAGAGTATGAAGAACGATATCGTTAATTTGGTCGCATCGTCCAGGGGAATACTCCGTGACCCTTCAGCCTGAGGCTGAGAGCACGCCAGTCTCGACTCCAGCTTTAAAGACGGGTTAGTCAATCCTCTTAAAGACTCAAGTATCGCACCTGGTTGACCCGCCTGTCACAGCAAAGGGCAATGCTTGCATTCAGAGGAGACCTTCGATCGCAATCAAGGAGCACACGAATGGAGAGGCGAGCTTGGAAGACGACCTCCGGGAAGAGGAGGAGGTCGAGGTGATGACTTCGCTCGAGAACATCGTTGTTGAGCCGGCCTCAAGGTACGTTGCATATTCTTTACGGCTCATCGACTGGCACTCACGCTACCCGCAAGCCCCGTTCGTGCTGGGCGTCTCGGGAAGGAGAACAAGAAAAGAGGCGCAGAGGACGATGTCTGCGACTCTCCGCGTCCAGCGAAGCGCGCACGGACCTCGACTGTGCTTTGAAGCACCGAGCACAATGTCACCACCTACCTGGGTGTGTAACTTATTCTGAGCAGGACTATGTACGCTGTTATGGGTCGAATGCGATTGCAATACTGCAGAGTCTTGTCCGCGAGGTCTGGATCGCCGCCCATAGACCAGGTGAGAGTGATTCAGCTTGGGCATCTCTGCGGAAGAGAACCGAGGGAGCTCTCACCTGGTCGAGGAATGTGGCGGCCAACTATAGGTGCCTTCGTCTTGACATCTGACTGTACCTGACTGGTGCTCATACCCAACTCAAACGTGCGATAACAATCGGTTCAGAGACCAGGTGATCGATACAAGAGCTTGCGTAACACTAACGGTACACAGCGCGATGAACTTTGACAGAATTATGTGCAGCGTGAAGGTCGTGAAGGTCGTGATGGGTCGTCAAAGTGGGTATATGCGAAGCTATAGGCGTGGTAAGTCACATTATCGGAGATGAAGACACGATCGGCTCACCAATGAATGAACAGGCTGTCGGATAAAGTCCTCCTTACGCCTTGACTTCGACAACGATCTCCTCTGCATGGTGGTGATGGTGGTGGTGCCGCCGTCCGACGCCGCAACAGCGACATACGACTACGGACATGAGGATCATGCCGATGAAGCTGAGGACGACCCCAACTAGCACCAGCCACAGGGCAGGGCCCCAGTTGGCAGAGTAGTTGAAGTCCGTCAGCGGACCGACCCTTTCCTTTCCAACGAGGATGACCGCGAGGTCGATGCCAAAGACGACGAGGCCGACCAGGACAGTGAAGATGGACGTGACGAGGGAGAGGATGCACATCGCATTGGACTCGAGGAAGAGGGACGAGAAGACGCCGACGAACGCCAGTCCTGCGGCGACAAGGTGGAGGACAAGGACGGCGGTCACTCCGTCCGCGACGTCGTCGATGAGCGCAGGGTAGCCCGTCAGGTTGAGGATGTCCTCCGGGATGGTGTAGCCCAGCATCGTGAAGCATTCGCTCGTGTTGAGGTCGCTCGTCGCGCAGACACCCCACACGCCGAAGCGGAGGCTTGTCGCGACGGACGTGACGGGCTGGTCGAGCCTCGTCGCGAACTCGAGCTCAAAGAGATATATGTCTTTGATGAGCGGGAGCGAGAGACCGACGAGGAGGAAGAGGACGAAGGAGGCGAAGAGGAATGCGCACGTTGTGAGCGAGATCCCGAGGTGCCGCGCGAACGGACGAGGACGCCGTCGCCGCTTCGTCCCGTCCTGGCTGTTGTGCCGTCGCACGATGCAGCAGCCCATGGTGCGTGGTGTGCTGGAGGTCGAGTGAAGGAGCGTGGACGTCGTCGAGCTCGGTGGGAGAGCTGAGGGAACTTGGCAGGTAGCATGAGACCCGCGAAGCCTCGGCAGTAGCCCTAGAAGCGGTCATCGCTGTTTCCGACGACGACAAAGATAGAATCGCATGACTTGATGCTCGCGCACGTTCTTGGACTGCTGGAAGATGGTGAACAAGGACTGCAGATGGTGCCGACAGACAAGATGGACCATGGACGCTGTCGACGTCGACGGCGACAATCTCCGGCGCAGTCCTCCGGCGGCTACAACTCTTCCGTCGACCACGACAAATGGACTCGGGAGATTCATTGAATCATTCAATCCAAACCACCCTCACCGTCTTCGACATCCAGCGTTATTTCCGAGAGGACCTGGTGATGAGCCCACTGCGGTCAATGTCGGTTATTTGTCATCATCGCTCACGCAGCTCGGACGCGCGACGTCGTTGACGGACCGCATATGGAGACAAATCCTTGTACTGCCCCACTCGACATTAATGATGTCCTCTAAGTCTTAGTCTCCGTCTACCATCATCACCTGAGCAGGCTTTCTGTCGCTATCGACGTCCAGCTCCGGTCTCTCGCTACTCCCGCTTCGCCGCGAACTTCGACGACGACGCGACCAAGTCGCGACCATGGTCAATGCTCTCACGCGCAAGACCGGGCTCACTCTCGGGCCCATCATCCTCGAGACTCTTGTCAAGCACTATTTCGAGAGGATATCGAAGGATCACGATGAGGAGGAGACGACAAGACTCAGGAAGGAGGAGCTGCTCTACGACGAGGCGTTCAATATCGTAAAGGTACGTGCTCCAACAAGTTCTGCATTGTGCCCTCTTCGCGGAACGTGCGCGACATAAGTTGCTATATGTTATCGTACGAGAAACTCTTATGATGATAACGTCCCAGCGGTCATTTTGTTGCGTCGCATGCCATCGCGCAGAGTTATCGAGGCTGGCCCTCCGCAGGTCAGTCGCGCGCACTGGAATGCGTACTTGCGCGCGCATATAGCCGGCGTAGCGGCCTCGAACAAGGTCTGCGCGGGGATCGTACTTGCTGGTTGCCCCATCGCCCATCCTACGGTCGCGCATCTCGCGAATCTTGTGACCAATGCTAACATCATTCCTCAGTCGTTCATGGAAGCCGCCACAAAGTAGGAATCGTTGGGACTATGTGCGAGAGACAAGATTAACCTCGTATCCCGCAGGCACACTGTGGAGGAGCTGCAAGCATTTTCCAACACACGGACTCCGAGTCCCCCCTGGGTGCACGTAGTGCGACTACTCGTGCCTATGTCCTCTTGCGATGAAGCCGCGACGTACCTCATCAAGGCGCTAGGCGGCGAAGAGGTGACCAAGCGTGTTGTCGGAGGTACGAAGTGGTGGCAGGTGCGAGGGGTCAAAGGGTGCGTCTTCACGGTATTCATGAGTGGATCTGAGTTCACGCCTACGCCTGGGTTGTGGTAGTGTGGACGCCGAGTGGATCGTAGCCAAGAAAGACTGGCAGGAGGCAAAGAAGAAACAGAAAGCGCGAGGCATGTCTCATGACGGCGCACCTGTCGAGAACGGAAACACGCAGCAAGAATTGCCCGCGCAGTACCAGCCCGAGATGGATGAGATGCGATGCATACTGTATGCGCATGGAGGTACGTCGATCCATTCGGGATGCAGTATTTGGCTGTCAATCTGACTTGTTTCAGGCGGTTATTACTTTGGCAGCATCGACCAGGAGAGGTCAGTTCGGAATATCCACGTTGATGTTGCGTCAATGCTCATCGCGCTGTAGATATTCCATCCAGCGACTGGCGCGCAAGATCAATGGCCGCGTTTTCAGTGAGCTCTCTCGCTTCAGTATACAGACGAAGATGCTAACGCGCATATAGCCATCAACTATCGCCTCGCACCTCAATACCCCTTCCCATGTGCTATACAAGACTTCCTCGCTGCATGTAAGTGCACGCGCCTGAGACAACGTCAGTAGCACTCATCATACATCTAGACCTGTACCTTATCCGACCTCCTGCCGGAGCTCTGCATACACCGGTCTCGCCATCGAACATCGTATTCTCCGGCGACTCCGCCGGTGGTGGACTTTGCATCGCACTTCTGCAGGTTGTACGAGACTCGGGCCTGCCATTACCCGGTGGGGCAGTGCTCATCTCGCCGTGGTGCGATTTGACTCATTCCTACCCCAGCATTCATTTAAACACTGCGACGGTACGTAAGGTTTTGCTCGACCTCATTGTACACGCTGCTGAGGTATGAACTTCCGACGCTTAGGATATTATCCCCAAGTATGGGTTATCCTTGCACAAACCGAGCACCTTATGGCCGCCTCCGCCAGATGATCTCACCACGCGAGTACATCAAGGTTTGCGCCAACGGATCCGCGAGGCCGTTCGTCACAGGACTAAGGATGGGAAGCTCGACGTACCTGCATCTGACGCGGAAGCGCACCCCGCAAGTTCTACTTCGCGTCCGACAACGCCAGACTACAGTATCCCCGTCTCGACTTCCAATCAAACCCTGCACCTCGGAGGTACCGGGTCTATACCAATTCCGACCAGCATGGAGGGTGTCCGTAGCCAGCGGGTGTCCATGGTCACGCAGAAGGGCGAGGAGCTCGCAGTTGATAGACAGGTGCACATGTACGCGCCGAACTACCTGCTCACGCACCCGTTGGTCAGCCCCGTTGTCTCTTATCTCGGAGGCTTGCCTCCGCTCCTTGTCATTGCGAGCGACAAGGAGGTGCTGCGAGATGAGATCATCTACTTGTACGTCCAGTTTGCGATTGTTCATTGCTCGTGGAGCGCTGATACCGGCGTCGATACAGCGCGCACAAAGCGGCTTACCCTGACAAGTATCCTGTCAAGCCAGAAGCCAGGGAGCTTTACCCCGCGTTAGACGGCATTGAGAAGCGCTACGGTCCCACGAAGGTCCATCTGCAAGTTTACGATGGTATGCCGAACTACTGTCCAGCCGTATACCTGCTCATTGCCAAACTCAGATTGTGCACACACGCTTCCCATCCTCTTCGCGTTCACAACGCCCGCGAAGTACTGCTTCCGCGCTATGGCTACATTCATCAAATTCGTAACTGGCATGCTTCCAACACCTGTCGTGGAGAACCCTATCATACCCGAAGCCCCCATCACCGCCTCTCCCGCTAGCACCCAGTCTAACCTGCTTGCGAAGCCTGAAGCTCGGAACTCACGTGAAGCGTCAACGAGCATAACGTCGAGGATGACAACGCCGCAACCCGATGCTACCTTCAGCTCGAGTCCGGAAGTCCCAGCCAATGCGAGTAGTCCACCCGTCGCGAGCGGCGGGAGTTCCACTTCAGGCGTCGATCCGCCCGCTCCGACTGTCCAACACCGCAAGTCGATGCGTAGGGCGCTCAGCGCAAGCGTTACGCGAGCGACGACTGGTCTTCTCCGCCGGAATCATACGACAACAGCTACAGCGTCTTCTTCTGCGCACCCGCGTCGTTCTACGGGGTCTTCGGACGTAGGAGGTCCCCGCTTCCATCCGCACGACAAGGAGTCCAAGGAGGAGGCAAAGCCGGCACATAGACACGCTGGTGAATCTTCCGTCTATAACAACGGTCTGGTGAGTTACGCGTCTCGACATCCCACTCTGCCTCAGTATCTGACTGCTTCTCAGGACATGATGATCCGCGAACGCATCTCGACGCACGGAATCATCCGCCCCCTAGAGTCCGAGACTGAGCTCGACGCGTTCCGTCTCCCACCCGAGCTTATCGGCGAGCTCTCTGAGCTCGCTGTGCGGCGATACGTCGAGGGCACCACGAAGTTCGCGAAGAAGTTCGCGAAGACGTACAAGTCGATCGAGAAGGCCCGGCAGCGGAACATCGAGCGTGCGCACCAGGACGCAGTCCGGAACATGGCGCAGCTACAGCAGTACTTCAGCGGTGCGACCTCGGACTCGGGCAAGCCTGCACACGAGATCGGCGTGGACGGGGACATCGCGGCGTCGAGCAGCTGGGCTTGGGCTTGGGCCCTGGACGAAGACGAGCATCCGCCGCCAAGTAGCATCGTGTCGCGGCGGGATACAGAGGAGGCGCGGAGGCTGGCGTTGGTCGCGGACCAGGCGGTGTTCATGGACGAACACGCTCTCAGCGGCAATAACCTTTGGTCGCTCATCGTCGACTTCCTGACGATTACGCCTGACCGCGACGCTGACAAGCACAAGCACACGCATACGCACAAGCACCAACACTCGCACCGGCACGAACACGAACACGGGCATGGAGAGGGAAATGTAGACCCCGAAACTCACGAGAAGGACGCAGAAGGTGGGTCTATCACCGCGAATGGCAAGGGAGGGAAGGACCATCGCTCGGAGAAATTGGAGTCGACGTCGCGGGGAGAGAAGATCATGTCGCGGTTTGCCCGACTTATGGCGGATAACAGGAAGTCGCAAGGGGCGGCTGCGCCTTAGAATGAGCTTTAGATTGTTCTATCTTTCGTGATACCCTAGTATTGCACCGGACACATATCAAGCGGTTTGTTATATATACATGCACAACTGATCCTTTGAGGACGCAGAGTATGCGGACTCCATCGCAGTCACTTTGGCGTCTGGTCCAAGTTACGTAAGACAAAGCTCAAGCGCTCAAGCACACAAGTCGTGGCTATCAACTTGTAAACCGCCACCACCTTTGCTACTGTCTTTGTTGATCTATCTTGTCCGCTATGGTCACCACGTCTCGCACGCACTCCTCTCCATTCCCTCGCGCCAAACGTGTCATGAAGATATCCGTCCAGCCCGGGCCCGCGACCTGTGGATACGGATTCATTATCGACTATGACTGTCTTCGTCGTTGGGCGAAGGTATTGTATGGAGAACTTTTCGGGCCGGACGCGCTCTCGAGCATGACCTCCGAGGAAGCTGAGAAAAAGATCAAGACCGCACTCACTCTGGCTACTTCCGTATTACCCCGCAAGATCTACCAACAGTTCCCCCGCATCCCTCGCCTGCGCCATCGACTCGCTCTCATGAACCCGGGTCAGAGGAGATACCTTCTTGTTCTCAAGGACAACAGCTCTCAGAAAGTGTTGAGCACCACGATTACGCCGGAGGACCTGGATGGCGTGAGGAAGATGTTGGGTCTCGGAGAGCAGAAGCCGAGGTGGTATCGCCTCCCAGAATGGTGACGGTACGGATGGAAAGCTGCTCTACTTTGCGCCCACCTGACTCATGAGCGGGTTACAGATTTTTCATGCACTCTCGGGACTGCTGTGTTACTGAATAACGCCGCACCTCAACTACCGCGGCACCTCAACTATACGAGCGCCTCACGCTTGAATTCGATGGAACAGGACTTGCTCCTGGTTTCCCTCTCATCTCAGTCCTGCATGTATACTGTCTCCGCTTTCTGTAACATTTTACCACTATGCTCGCACTCCAGCCCTCAGTACTAGTACGACTACTACCTCGATGTGACCTGCTGGGTACTATACATTGATGTGCTGAAACCGAATTCAAGCTTTGCATGATCACGAACAGCGAGTCTCAATTACTGTCTCATCCATACGACTGCGTTTGGTGGGCGCGATTTGCTCCTCCACCGGGTATTCATCGTGACGCCGCTTCCTGCTGGAAGTGCTCGTCATGCTGGATAGTGGAGGGGGTAAGCGAATCCTGCACTGAGGTGAGGTCGCGTCTCTCGGCAGGCCAATATCGGCCGCGAATGGGTCATCGATGACTTCCTCCACGAGGGTTCCCTCGGTCTGCAAGTCCTCCGACTCGGACTTGACATGCTCAACCTCCGTGTCCGTCTCTGGCTCCTCGTCCTCCGGATAGTCCTCCACATCCTCTTCCCGCTCCACCCATTCAGGCTGCTCCTCGTCGGCGGGTACAGAGGAATCCCGAGACGCTTCGAGTGGCTCCTGGAAGTTCCCCTCGGAATTGTCGTACTGGATGCCGTGGAATGGAGGGGGCAGCTCCGACGAAATAGGCTCGCAAGTGTGATCATGCCCGCGCTTTGGTCGCTTGTCCTGCGTCTTTTCGTCCACGGGCCAGACTTCGCCCAGTAAGGCGGTCCTCAGGTGTTCGAGCATGGCAGCATGCGAATTGAGCTTCGAAGCCAGCTTCTTCGTAGCCTCGTACTTCTTTTGCGTGATCACGACCGGAGGGACTTCTTGGGTTGCGTGCTCGGAATTACTGAGGTCCGAGTCGGTCGATGCCTGCGATGCAGTTCTCGCCTCCCCTTCCTCCTCGTCTTCACCGAGCGCGATCTTAACTCCGTCTCCTCGATGATCTACCGGAGGGCCCTGAGTGGTGGGGTCGACAAGGCTATCGAGAGCGTAGAGTGCCTGGAACCAAGACAGAAGCGTCGGGATGATGCGATTGAGGGGATGGTTGAAGTCGGGGTGTTGATTCGGATTGGGTTCTCTCGAAGGCCAGATGAAACTCAGGGCCGTGTTAATGGGAGACCGAGACCCGTTGTAGGTGACGAGACTGACAGCACCCTGCTCGAGTGCCGTCCGCTTGGCCCGCCCAGAGCGCTCCCCGCGCGAATAGGGAGAGTAGTCGTCGAAGTAGTCATACAAGAATTGCCCGACGTCACTATCAGGGAGCGTATGGTGGCAGAATCGGACAACGTAGAAGATGAGGACATGGAAAACCGACTCGAGCTCATCAGCGATGACAACGACACGGCCAGGATCGTTTTGAACATGCGCTGACATGAACTGCCATGTGCCCTGTAGACGAAACAGAGTGAGTATCAGATGTTGAATCATATGAAGGCGCAGTGGTACTCACCGTCCTCTCAGGTTGTCGCTCATGAGACGTCTTGTGGATATCCTTAGCAAGCTCCCAGTCGGTGAGAAGACCTCCCCATCGCCCCTTGCTATCCTTCACAAGAAGGATGTTCCCGCCGCTGATGTCTCGATGGATGATGCCATGCCGGTACGCAGCTTCATGCGCTAAACAGAGGGTTAGATACGCATAACTCGGTAGCTTCACAACACAGCACGCATACCTTGAACGACATTATACATAGCCTTGACCAGTTGACCGCTGTTCTCGAACTGAGAGAGCAGTTTCCCGATCTCCTTAACCACGATACGATAGTGCTGGTGTTCCTTGATCCGCTGCTCCTCCTCTTCTTTGGGGAAGAGCTCTATCCACTTCGCACGCGAGACGGTGAGCTGGTCAGGAAGATCGCCATGACAGATGACAGTCGGAACATGGGGGACTTTTTTCTCGTTCAAGAATTTCAACGTCGTACCCTCCTTCTCGATCTCGTCGTGCTTGACACGCCACGCATCCTTTAGATAGACGAAATCGCCGAGTTTGAGCCTCCCTTCGTCGTCTTTCAGCACTTCCTGAGCGATGTAGCACCGCGTCCCACGCCCCCTAACGCCTGGAGCGAGGAAGTGCGGTTTGCCGACGACGAAAGAGCGGGAGGTGTCCTTGTCCTCGTCGTCGTAGACGTCGAGCTTCCACCACGGGACCATGTCGTCGAGGGAATCCTTGTAGGCCTCGAGGATGTGGGGCTCCACCGCGATCTCTCCAGTCATAGCAGCGTCGCGCTTCTGCCGCATCAGCGTCACCAACGGCTCATTGGTGCTCTTGGGGTGAAGGCGTTTTGCAGAGGGATCGAAGCCACGCTGAGCTGGAGTAAGCCTCCCGTAGCGCCAGAGGAACTCGGTAAGCCATCCCTCCTTCTCGACATAGTTGAAACGTTGCGTGGCGAAGATGCAGGCACGGTCGATATATACGAGGCGAGCGAAAGTGCCGAGGAAGATGATTATGAAATGGTGCTTTCTATGCTGGTTCTGAAAGACGAGGTCGGCATAGGAGAGGATCTGGTCGAGCGCGCTTTTGCGAGCCTTGGCGAACGGCTCCGCGTTGGCAGTGGTGTAATCGAAGGGGTCCTCAGCGAAGTTCTGCTTGCACTCGATGATGATCTCAAGATGGGACCAGTCAGTGCGACCGTACTCGTTGGCGTCCACGATCTTGGGCGCGTGGCCGTTTGGATAGATGCCGCAGTCGGGAGCGATTTTGGACGTAGGAGTGGAGCCGACCTTGTGAGGTGTCGAAACCACGACGAACCCGCGGCATGGACGTTCCCTAGCGCTGAGGCGTTTTGGCTTGGGAGTATTAGATATGGTTTCCAACCACCAGGTAGATGGATAGACACTCACAATCTCACGGTACATCTCTTTCTCGTTCTTAGGCGTTGGCATGTCTTTGAAGATGTCGGTGCGACATCGACGGAAGGCTTTCTTGGGGGCGCGGGGGTCCGGAACGAAGGAGTTCATGAATGTGGTGTAGGGCATGACAGCGATCTTGCCGTGCATGCTGCGTCGCAGCTCGCGGTGGTTGGTTGCGCGGGTCATCTTCGCTGTAGCGTGTGCGCCTTTGGAGACGAGAGCATTGTTAGAAGGTGAGTCAGTTCCCGGACAATTAGACTGGTTTCTAGGCATGTGGATGAAGAGAGGTGGCGGACGAAAGATAGTAGGTGGATGGAGAGTGGACGGTGGTTGGACATACCAGAAAAATAACACGAGTTCTATGCCGAGCGGCAAAGCTTGATCTCCTGCCTAGTTTGGAGCAGGATGTTTCGCTATTGTGGGCCAGATACAGCAATCTGGATTTGAAACTCAGTCGTATCGACAATGGCGAGGTGGTGGCGGGTGTTTAGGAGGTTGAAGTTGTGAAGCGCCCAAACACGCGTGGCATACGGCCACTATCACGTGGTTCACTTTGTCTCCTCATTCGACTCTATCGACCACTCTAGCAGACACAACCGTACCTGTTAATCTCTATCTGCTGGATAAAAAGTATAGATCTCGTTCTGAGTGGGAAATGGGGATAGCGGAACGCCCGTATGCAAGGTCCATGGAGGGTCTCGACCCGTGGCTGTGTAGGAAGTGGTTAGAGGCTCCAGCCTCATTTCCCGGGAGGCCGAGCATCGCAAGGGAAGTGATCCTCATTTTTGGTTCTAATATAAGTCCTTCCGTCTTATCACCAACCAAGATTATTGGATACAGGATCGATGTGGGTTCAGAGTGGCTTCGGAAACCGTGCGTCAGAGGCGTCAGGTTAGCGGTGCTTGACTACCGGAGCAAGGCTCAACGTTGAACCATCGAGAGAGCTGATCGATTGCTGATATATCATCTAAACATGCATTGCTACCCGAGGCGTGTGTTGACCAAGGCCTGCGCTTGAAGGTCCGGGCATGCCCCAAAACATCGAGGATAATAAGACTCGGAGTGATAATGAGTTGTACGGAATCGTAGTGAGTGCCATAATACGGGTGAATTCAACCAATATTTCCCCCACAATTAGAAAGACAACACACCAACATCACCTCAACGTTTTCCCGCCGTCTAGTACGCGCAACATGTGAAGACGGGTCAGAGGGATCGGATAGAACAGATGCGATGAATCATTGAGGGCTAGAGCGATTGTACTCCAGTGCACCGCAATAATATACAGTACAATTGTGCAGAGGCGAGGTATATGATAATAAAATGTATTCATGTAACATGCGCAACGAGAAAAGTTGTGGAGGGTGTGGATCGAGGAGAGGAGGGAATATTCAATGGGGAGGAGAACGGCCTTAAACTTGAACACGACGCTTCTTGCTCGAACTAGGTCCAGGTTGAGCATTGGCCCGAGTGCGCTTCCCTGACTTGCTTTCGCCTTTGCCGGTGTCGTTGGGAGCTTCCCGGGAAGTATCTTTGGCCTTCACCTTCTCCCGTAAATCCTCGCCCTTGTCTTCCGCCGGCCATTTTCCGCGATGTAAGCACTGAAGGAAGAGTTCGACAACAGGACCATGTTCTTTCAACGATATAGGCACCAGGCCTGAGTCACGGGAGGAGGAAGAGGTGGATAGGGTGGATCTAGTAGCCGAGGCAGTCTTTAGCCCACGTCTCCGAGAAGAAGTCTTCGGTAAAGCCCGTGACTTCCCCCTCGACCGAGTCTCGGTCGGCTTTGGAGGAGAGGCAGGAGCAGGAGCGGTTGGATTCTGACTCGGAGGTATGTTCGGGATGGCCGATAGCGCAGCGAAGATATTGCTCGTATTGAACTCGGTCCGTGTATCACCTTCCTCCATGTTGTCTGGTTCGGTGGCGTAGGCCGCCTTGAACGAGATCAGGAGCCGCGAGATGAGCCGGCCGATGGGGTGGGCTTTGTCAGGGTCCTCTGGATGTAGGAACTTCAGAGACGTCTGCGTGTTGTTATAAGCAGAGAGGTAGATCTCGCCAAGCCGCATGGCTGTCTCTTTGGCTGATCCGCAACCGTAGTCGTCCGAGTCTTCCCTTACGGTGCAGCCGTCAAAGTAGTCGGTGAGGAACCGGGGGACAGAAACGGGTTTGATGTTATTGGGCAGAAAGCGAACCGCGTGAAAAAGAAGCACGTGAAATAGCGCCTCGATTTCGTCTTCTGTGACGATCTCTTTGTCTGGGTTGTTGAGAGCTCGCACAGACATAAACTGCCAAGTACCCTGCCAATGAAGTTAGATCGCCTGGTATGATCGTTGAGTCATCGCTAGTGGCACGTACCGTTCGGTCTGGCGGGCGGGCGACAGGCGAGTTCACGCGTTTTGAAAGCTCCCAGTCATTGAGCAACGCTAACCAGGTACCATTGGGCGCCTGATGGAGGAGGATGTTGCCCGAACTGATATCGCGATGGATGATGCCGGCCTTCTCATAGGCTGCTTGGTGAGCTGTCGAGCTATCCGTCAGCACAATGCGGCACCCATGGTTGGTACAAACTCACCTGAGAGGCAGCAATAAATCGCAGAGACCAGTTCCAGTCCCGTCGTGAACTGTTCCAAAGGCTTCCCAACCTGGGCGACGACCAAGCGATAGTGCTGATGCTTCTTAAACGTGCGCTTCAACCGACGGTTCTTCACTTGACGCCTGGCCCAGGCGTCCTGAGACTCTGTGACTTGACCTTTGAGATCGCCATGACAAACCAGAGTGGGAACAAAGGGGACCTTGTGACGGTTCAGCTCCTCAAGGACGCAACCTTCCTGCTCAATCCCAGTGTGGTCGACTCGCCAAGCATCCTTGAGGTAGACGAACGGACCGACAAGCTGACCTCCGGCATTGACTTCAACCGCAACGTAGCCATGGGTGCCACGGCCCACAACACCTCCAGCGTCGAAGTGCGGCTTCCCAACGACGAAAGTGCGCGCGATGCGTGGTGGCTGTGATGCGAGCGCAATCGGCCGCGCGGAGGTTCCGGCTCACCGCTCTTCCGTTGCACATGCACTTCGAGCTTGTACCACGGCCACGCGTTATCGAGCGACGCGTTGAACATCTGCTGCACGTGGTCCTCGGGATCCGCCTTCCTCTTCTCTTGTCCCAGCTTCCGCATCTGCGCAACAAGCGGGTCACGGAGTTCGAGACGCGTAGCCGTCGGGTCGTTCCCTCGCTGTGCCGCGTCCCTCGCAGAGTAGCGGCAGAGGAAAGTGGTCAGGATAGCGCCATCCGTCTTGTAGTTGAACTTGGTGGTTGAGTAGACGCCGGAGTGGTCGAAGCGAACGATGCGAGCATAGTGCCCGAGAAAGAGGATCATGTAGTGGAGCGTGCGGTGTTGATGCATGAACACGTTCTCGACGTACGTGAGGATCTGACCAAGCGCCTTCTTGCGATGGGCAGCGGTCGGCAACAGGTCGTCGGCGGTCTCGTCGAACGGGTCTTGGTCGGTGGGGTCGACCTTGCATTCGATGGACAGGTCGATGCGGGACCAGTTGACACGTCTGTTGTATTCGCCATCGCCCTCGTTGATTGGTTTGAACTTGGTCGGGTACAAGCCGAGATCGACGGCCTGATGGGTCGCGTCGTTTCGGTCGGACTTGTAAGGGGTGGATGCGCAAACCAGGCGGTTGTTGTCGACGACGTCTGAGTTGTTGATCGTGTTGGTCTATGGCAGATGTTCAACGCTGTTAGCCCTGCAGGTAAAGAGAAACCACTCACGATCCACTTGTACATGTCTGTTCCAGTCGAGAACGTCGGAGCACCGGCGAAGATGTTTTTGCAAAACGGTATCATGTCCGGCCGTTTCGCTAACCTGTCCGCGCGTTTGCTCCTCCACGCCAAATTATCGATACACTGTCCGCACTTTGAAGGATCTCCTCCACCACTCATCCGTTCCTCTTGAAATTTTGGAACTTACCTATTCTGAAGCCTCTCGTCTCAGGAAAAATATCAGTTTCCTTGTATTCCTTCTCGTTCGTGTTGTATTGCATGCATCCAAAATGGGCGCTAACCCGCCCATTTGCTTGCGCGCTTTGTGTCCCAGTCCCTCCGCACCCTCCCGACCCACTCCAGCGCTTCGTGCTACTTTGCCGACTTTGCCCGCCACCTACTATGCCCGCTAGCGCCAGTCACTCTTCCGCGCCAGTCCCCGCCAGCGCTAACCGCCAACCCAGACGGTGAGGTGGACACCCGTCCTCCCAAGCCTCGAGCGCCCGCCTCGTTCTACCAACGCCCGCCCCATCAGCCGCAGCCACCGTTATGGGTGTGTCTTACATGTAGAGTATTCCACGACAATACTGACCGCTTGTCCCTCTAGCACCCGCTACCCGCCCACGCGGTGCTTATGCGCCACCGCCAGTCACACAATCCAGGCGAGCACGCTCACGCTTGTTTTCTCCCTTCCACGCAACAGCCTGCTGTCGATATGCTCCTCCGTCACCATGTATGGACTTGAACATTTGAAGGCTCCCTCGCGGGTTCCATACTGGATGGGCCCCTGGCGTGCTCAGTCGGAGCGCGCCTACCACAATGCTTCTCCAAGGTCAGTCCTCCAATGTCATGTCATTCCGTCTCCCTCTGTCTTCCGTTCGCCTGGGGCAGGCATGCTACCGCGGTGATGTGGGGAGAAGTTCACGGCATGTCATTGCATGCCGTGATTGTGTCTCTCCTCAATGCCAATTTGTCCAACATCAGTGGGCGAGTCTTCTCAGGAAGGGAGGTCCCCCCACAATTGGAATACCCATCCAACATTATTTTTCCTCACCGACGTTGAGGTCATTGCATGCCGTCCTCCGTGTATCTCCTCAATGCCAATTTGCCCAATATCGGTGGACGAGTCTTCTCAGGCAGGGAGGTTCCCCCATACTTGGAATGCCCGTCCACCATTCTTTTCTTCACCGATGTGAGTCATCATGAGTTATTGCATATGTGCGCGCAACTGCACCCCATTAAGTCGGCCACCTTTCCACACTTGGCTGACTATACTGCGGTACCTTCTCTGCCTCTGTTTCGTCACCTCTCAAGCCGCCCGTCTTTGATGAAGTCAGCCGTTTGCATCTATCCCCTCTGCGTTGCATAAAGTCACTGCACACAGACCATCTCGTTCGCCGCTCGCTGGACAGCCGCCCTTCCCACCTCTCTCCTTCGTGCCTCGCGCCATTTCACTCCGCGTTATCATGGATGCGTCTCCCCCTGGTCCAACTGCCCCCCACTCTTCTGTTCCCGCGCCCTCCGGTCCGGGCCCCGTCGTCACCGGTCCCTCCTCCGTTGCGCCCCCGCCTACCTCCAGTGCTTCCCTCCCCGTTACACAAACGGCGGTCGCCGACAACAAAGCCCATGCCTCGGCCACTACCGTACAGGCCAAGCAGGCGTCGATCCCTGGTGCCATGCGGGAGAAACGCAACGCTCGGATGACCGCCACCAGGCACGTCACTACCGCCCGTCCGGCGTCTCGAGGCGGCATGCCCTCTCACAGTACGTCCCTTTCCCTGTGCTCGAGAATGTGTGCCACATTAACCGTGTGGCATCTCAGATATATCTACCGCCGACCATCCCATCGACGTCGACGCCATCAAGAGCGAGCACGATGCTCCGAAGTCGCGCCTACGCCCTTCCCCCCGACCATCCGCCAAACGCCGCATGCAAGACCGCGACACCGACGACGACGACGACGAGGGCGAGGAGGACGAGGAGCAGGAAGAAGTTCTGGAGATCGATTACGATGAGCAATCCAGCGACTATGAGCCAAAGGGTAAAACCAAGGCTCGCCGTCCCCCCGCCAAGAAGACCAAGCGCAACAAGGGAGACAGCGAGGTCGATTACGATGAGCTATCCAGCGACTATGAGCCTAAGGCTAAAACCAAGGCTCGCCGTCCCCCCGTCAAGAAGCCCAAGCGCAACAAGGCAGAGAGCGAGGTCGACTACGATGAGCATTCCAGCGACTATGAGCCTAAGGCTAAAACCAAGGCTCCCCCTCCCCCCGTCAAGAAGCCCAAGCGCCACATGGGAGAGACCTGCCTTGCGTGCGCGCGTGGGGGCCATGCCACCGAGTGTGTCTGTGCCCGGCGGGTCAAAAGCTGCCGCCCGTGCATCGACGCTAAGCGACCTTGCTCTTTCTTGAAAGGTAGGCAATCACACGTTCTCGCGATCGCAGCCCTAGTACTTACCTTTTCTGCAGAGCAAGTAGCCACCCCCGACGACCACGCTCTGCCCGCCTTTGTGCGCAAGCTCAACGAGAATCTCACCCTCGTCGTCGAATACCTGGAGCGCATCCAAGATTCTCTGGACACACTCCAGTCGCTCGTCTCCCCCCCTTCCGAGGTCGACCCCCAGACGTCTTCGGCGACGGTTGCGTCCAGCGCGGAGAATGTTTACGGCCCGCCCGGGTTCCGCCCCGACGCTGCCGGTATGGCAGTGTCCCGCGGCGTCGGCGACGAGCAGAGCACGTCCGCGTAAACGTACGGCCACGCCCGGCCACGTTCCGATCCCCACCGCAGGCGTCGTCATCGTAGTTCGCCACCGTCGACGAGTTCTCAATCTGCATATCAACTACTCGCTGCTTGCGTCGTATTCTTCCCTCGCACACTGCACCGTCGTTCGTCATAGATGTAAAGGCTCGAGACTGCATTTGCATGTACCATGTATTATACCTAAATCGTCATCGCGGCCGCAATGCATATCCACTGACCCGTTCCCAGTTTATCCCGTCCCAGACATTTCCGCAGACTCCCCGAGACTGGCTTCCGTCTCCGACCGATGCCATTGCGCGTCTGTTAGAATACATGTCTGCCTTGTCAGATGATTCTCCAATGGCTCATGCGCAGGAAGTTGAGAAGCCATGGCGATACCCTAGGCCTTAGGAAGTCCTAGCCCTCAGGAAGTCGTCAGAACACCCGTCGTCCAGTACCGTCAAAGGAGTTCACGTACCCTGCGGCGTCAGCAGAGCAGACAGCGGAAGACGCTTGCTGCTTGTCTGCATCAGCTGAGGGCAGCAGGGCGTCGTCGCTCGTAGCAGAGGAGGGCGACGTGGTTATGCTGGCATCGCCGCTGCTCCCCGACAGACTAGCTCTGGGCAGACCAGCCCTGGGCCCCGACGAAGCTGTCGATGACGAGAGTGATGACGAGAGCGTGATGCCTCCTTTGCTAGCGCTGATGGACGCGGCGGCCTGCTTCATCGCCGAGATGGAGAGCGACAGCGAGTACGTCGTAGGCACGTCCAACGTGGTGAGATGCAACCACGGGATCGTATACTCGCCGATCCTGTAAATTACAGTGGCAGTCAGTACAAGACCCAACACAAAAGACAGGACTGGAACGCACTTCACGGTTGCCGTAGAGAAGACGTCGAGCTTGCCCAGAGGAATAATCCCAAGCGATGCGAGCGCGCCCTTCACAAGGAGCACGTTCTTGACCGTGCCGCTGTTGGCAGTGCTATGCGCAGGCATAACGAAACTATCGAATGCCTGGTCGAAATGCGCGTAGGTGTCGCCATCGACGCCCGAGTCCACTTGCGTGAAGGTGATCTCCATGTCAGTGTCCAATGGGTTGGCAATCTACAGTACGAATGTCGTGAGTGCTCCGACGAATTTCCTCAGCCTGAGCGGACTTACGTCGAAGTTGATCGTGATATAGTTGTCGATGAGGGTATCGAGTGTGATGAACGCATTGATGTGCGTTACGATGGGAGGAACGTTCAGGCCTATCATGGCGGTTAGTACTCGCAATAAGAACTAGGAAGTACAGTTTGCTCACCCTTGAGACTCGTGCTGATCCCAACACCTTCGAGGGCAGGAACCAAAGATGCGAAAGGAGAACTATCGCCGTCGCCCTTGATCGTGAGCGCAATGTCGTCGCCAGTCTGCAAGAAGTCCGCGAGGAACGCCTGAGCAGTAGTGTCATTCGCTTCGTTGGGCTGGTAGTGGAACTCAGTCGGCATGGTGTTCTCGCCAGGAACCAAGTTGAGGGGGTCGATAACGGCGCGACCGAGCATGACGTCCTTATAGTACACCGGCAGCGCGACGTTGACCGTCTGGAATGAGATATTCGATGGGTTCTGGAGCGTAGTCGTGAGAGGCGACTTGATGTATGCGCCGTGGCCGTCGTGTCCGCTGCCAGTGATCGAGACGTTGCTGAGTGAGGCCTCCTTGTTGAACGAATTGATGCCCTTCAAGCTCGTGGTGACGTCGAACGCAATGGCCGAGATGGGAACATCACCGATAGCCGTGCGGGCGACAACATCAGCAGAACCCTTGAGGTCAAACTCAATGCCCGACGTGTCCGTGACAGCAGCGAAGAACACCGCGAATGCGCCATTGTTGACCGACTGGAGCGTCTGGTGCTCGAAGGACAGGACCAGATGGGCGACATTGCCCGTGGAAACGCCGCCGACTGCGTCGACTTGCGGAAGCTTGAGCTGTGGAAGAGGTTAGCAGAAGACCCTTTATAGAGAGTCAATCCAATCACTCACCTGTGCGACATCCGTGCCCTGAGCAGCCAACGTGATGTCTTCACCGCTCTTGACAACCTGCAGCGAGAAGCCGAAGGGGTTCTTGTACTGCGTGAGGATATGCTTCGAGCTTGCATCAGGCGCGAACGCTTGGCTCTGCTCGGTCATGACGAGCTCCAAGTCGGACATCTCGATAGATTGGATGATCTGTAGACAGACATTAGCCATGATCGTAAATAAAAGAGACGAGGTACTAACGTCCAACTTCTGTCCCGGGAGAGTAACAGTCAAGGTGAGCGTCTTGAACGCCGTGCTCAGCCACCCGACAGGACTGCCAGAGGCAGACGGCTTCACAGACTCGCCCTGGACGGACAAAGTCTGGTTCTCAGCGTGGAGATAGTTAGTGAACAGCTCCCCCATGACGTCGACATCATCGCCGCTCTTGGGAGTGATGCGCCCAGAGAGATGCAAGCTGTTCGTAGTTTCCGGAGCGAGGAACAAGTTGTTGCTAGTGAGTGCTAGAAACATCTCGTGAACATCGAGCGTGTAGCACAGAAAATGATTGAACCCACATCCAACAGTCGTGCCCTTGAACGAGTACTCGAACGTGACAGTTCCGAGGTCAATACCGAGCTCTGTAAAAAGCCAGTCAGACCACTACCCGGATGCTAGATAGCGAGCACCACTCACGCGCAGGCGACAGCATGAGCGAGTCCGTCTCGATCTGGATGCCACCAGCAGGGTCATCGGAAGGCAGCTTGAAGTTGCTGATCGTCACGCCCGGCCGGTTGTTGAATGCCTTGAACGAGATGTCCTTGCTAAGCTTCACGCCCTCAAACATCGTACCAAGCGCCGTGACGCTGAGAGCATCCGTCGCGAAGAACATCCGTCGATATCGTCCATGTAAAGTCCTCATTATGGGCACCGGACTTCAGGCTGCCCCAGAAGTCGGTGGCGCTAGCAAGACGGGGCTGCTCGCTCTCCGCCGAAGCAGGCTCGGGTGCCGCCCGCGCCGATAGGGGCACAACATCCGAGTCCTTGGTGCTCACGGGCGTGTCGGAGCGTGCCTTGTTGGTCGTGCTGCCCGCCTGGGCGAGCATGGACGGCCGCTTTATGGGGACGACGGCGCGGTCGGACGGGTTTGCAGCCGAGGACGTGTGCTGCGAGTCAGGGAGCGACTGCGGCGCGGTCTGTGGGTCCGAACTCTGCGCTGAAGGAGGCTCGGGGGCCGCTAATGAGGGCACAACATCGTTGGTGCTCACGAGTGCGCTGGAGCGTGCCTTCTTGGTCATGCTGTCCCCCTGGGTGGAAATGGACGGCCGCTTTGCGCGGATGACGGCGCTGGCAGACGACTCGGAGGGTGCAGCCGAGGACGGGTGCTGGGAGCCGGGGAGCAACTGCGGTGCGGTCTGTGGGTCCGAACTCTGCGCTGAAGCAGGCTCGGGGGCAGCTAATGAGGGCATAACATCGTTGGGGCTCACGGGTGCGCCGGAGCGTGCGTTCTTGGTCGTGCTGCCCACCTGGGCGGACATGGACGGCCGCTTTCTGTCAGACGCGTGTGCAGCCGAGGACGTGTGCTGCGAGCCAGGGAGCGAGTACGGCGCAGTCTGGGCCAGGGTGTTCGCGAGGTCGGGCGCGGCGGTGTCCTGCACGTCCTTAATCGTATGGCCCACTCCTCTTGTTGTAAACGACGGGAGAAGGCGAGCTTTGATGAGCTTGACGATGCTGCCTGTGTCAGGATGCAGTACGCCGGGAGTGCCATCGTCGATTTTCATGTAAGTGAGCCATCCTGGCCGAGAATCAATTGTCAGTTTGTAGATGTATATAGGCCATAACGTAGGAATACCCACCGATGGGACAGTGCAGAGTGCTAACACTTAGCTCCCATGCGTCCGAGCATCTCTCAAGGCCGTAACCTGGACATGGCGGAGAATGCATCAAGAGGGCGACTGCGCACATCAGTAGGACCAGCGCTATCAGCCTGCACGACAATATTGCTGTCCTTGCCATGAATAAACGCATTCAACATCGCCGACACCGCGTCCAGCCCGCTCTGCTCCTTCTGCGGAATGAGCCGGCCAGTGAGCGCAAGCGGGATCGTCGACTGGGGGGACAAGCTGAACGTCTCCGTCGCGGACGCAGGACCAATGTTGACCTTCTGGAAGAAGTTTTGGAACCCAATCGAGGTGAGCTCGACACCGACTTGCGAAGGCTGTATCGTATTAGTAGATCGTCAGCATTCGTCCATATATGCACATGCGCGCGTAGCACAGCAAAGAAACTTACGTTGGTGACGTTGGTCTGCAAGGTAAGATGAATCCCGCCATCGGGGTCGTTGCTCGGCAAGTCAAACGTCTCGATCTTCACCCCACCCTTCAGGCTGTTCATACCCTTGAGCGTGACATTCTTGTTCGAGAGCGCAATCTGAGGCACCGAGATACCAATAGCAGCGACTGTCGCATCCCGTCAGCTCGGATCGGGAACAATCATACGAAGGAGGGCTTAAGCTCACCAGACAAGTTCGTCCCAGAAATGACCCAATCAAAGGACTCCTCCGTCAGCATCATCTTCGAACTCCGCCAGATGATCCACGCTCGCAACCTTGAACGTCGCATCCACCTCAAAGTCCGCCCCCAACGTCGCCCACGACGTGATTCGTCGGCATGTCGATGCTCCCCAGGCCTGCGCTCGGCCAGCTCACCGCCCGCCCGTCCGCCTGGATCGAGCCCCTTTGCGGGACGAGCGTCCCATCGAGCGTGACCGCGTTGCTCCCCAGTTTGATCACCGTGTTCGCGCCGCTGCCCGTGCCCAGGTAGAGGCCCTTGTACGAGAGGTCGAACACCACCGTGCCGAGGTTCACGTTGTACGCACTCGGGTTGTCGAGCCCCGTCGTCGCGCTGAACACGATCCCGCCCGCCGCGTCGTCCCGCGGTAGCTTGAAGTCGACGATCGAGACGTGTCCGTCAAATTTGTTCATCCCGTTCAGCGTCACGTCCTTTTTGAAGTGCAGCCCGTGTGCGGTCGGGAACGCGATCGCGCGCACGTTCAGCTTGTCGTCAGGTGCCACGTGAAGTTCGGTTGGGTGATCATGGCCGAGGTGAATGCGGAGAACGCAGCGTCGTCCGCTATCGTGAATGGGACCGTCTGGTTGATGTATGCGCGTTTGGACTTCACTTTGAGCGGGTCGAGCGAGAAGGAGCCGAGCGTGACTTGGTCGCCTCAGGCGTTCACCCAGGCGACTTGCAGCGGCTCGTTGAACTTGATCGTAGCGGAGAAGATTCCGCCGTGCGAGACCGAGCCGTCCATCTGCACGTCGAATGTGCCCGGAGCGTCAGGACAGCACATAGACCATAGTAAGGAGACACGTACGAAATGTTCGTAGCGTTTGTAATCAGGGTCTGGTCGACATTGAGGACGGAAACGTTCCCGATGTGCTGAGCAATAGCATGCTCCACAGGGTAGAGCAAGATGAAGAGGATAGCGATACCGAGGAGCGAGACTGTGATGTTCGTGATGAGGCAGCCATGGTGGTTAGAGCACTCCGGATCCGAGCAATATAATGTTCCGGTCGTCGCCGTGCTTTGGCGCAGGGTTGCATTTTGGCCGTGTGCGAGATGAACCTCTTCCGAAATATTCCCTGCGAGGGTTGGGAGAGTTTGCGTTGGACCACTGCGAGGGTTGGGAGACACCAGCCATCGTTGCCAGCGTGATGATGTCGTTCATACCGCTGGGAACGTTGGGCTAGTGTTATACCCCAAAAGTACGACGTAATAATGCGCATTTGGCGCAGCGGTCTTGAGCGCCAGTGGTACCTGTGCGCGGTGCGACGTCGCGCGTTCGAATCCTGCATGCGCATCCCATTTTTCCTCTTTTTTGGGCCTGCCTACGCGTACCTTGTTGCCTCAACTGTCCTCAAGCAACTTTTGCTCACTCTCATTTCACTCCTCTCCAGGTACGTCGTAGTGACACTCATGTGTAGTTAGAAGTGCTTCACGCGGTACCTAATACATACCACCGGCTACGTTCATCCCCCTTCAGCCCCATGAATGCCCCAAACGGCAGCACCAATACCACCTCCCCACAGCCGACCCAGGCGCAACGGGAGCTAGACCAGCTATGGGCAAAGCTGGAGGCGAAGGATCTCATCCCCGATGGGTATGGCATCCGCAAAAGGGAGAAGAAGAGGGTGAGGAGCGGGCACCTGGAGCTCAGAGCTGCCCAGACCACCAAAACACCGTCCACTTCTGGATGAATCGCCAGAGCAGCGTCCCAGCTCGCTGTCGCCGTTGTCCTCGTCCTCGTTTGTCTGGTCGGTAGTATCTGTGGCTCCTACCGCAGCATGGCCGTGGTCAGGTAGGTCCTTGCGCCAGTCGCGTTTCTTCCTGCCTAACGTCGCCCTCCAAATCCGCATCTGTCGCGATCATTCGTCAGTCTGTGAATACGAATGAATCGCGTATTGTATGTACGATAGTATGCCTCCAAATGCGTACGTAGATGTCCTGTCCATGGACTGCACTGCCGACTTCTCCTGCATCCTCAACAAGCACCCCGCTTACATTACACACAACATCCTCGGAGGCACGTCCGCATGTTTGGCACCCCCAGACAGATGCCCCGCCATCTAAACATCCTCGTCGGCGAGTTATCTGTCTGGGCGTCCGGCACCCAGGGGCTTGGAGGACACAGGTGCTCGCAGACGTAGATACCAGTGGCGGCGTCCCATGCTGTTGAACAACATGGAACGCGACCCCTTTGCGCAACCCACACACAAACATGTGCTCACCGCATTTGACCGCCTCCCATCTGGAGTTATCTCCCCGGTAGTCACGCCGCCCGTCCTTGGCTCGCCTTTAGTAATTCGCAACGGTCGCATTTGCAGGTCCCCGCAATGGCGTCGGACTCGCACCGAACTTCCTCCACCGTGCGCGTAGTACCTCGGACGTGTTTGCGTGCCCCCCCGCCCGGCTAGCCTCCGGCTCTATGCGTTTCCGGTGTTCGTTTGCTCACGTCGGCGCTCGTGTAGATCTCCTCGCCCGGTGCCCAATGCCGCCCGACGATCCGGAGTTGTGCGCGCCCATGGCAAGCGTTACACACACGCACCCCTGCAATACCAAGCCACGGTCAGTATGTCACCGCCCATCCCGCTCGTGCAACGCTTGCTCATCGATATCGTTGCTTGCCGTTCTTTCCCAGTAAGGACCCCACTGCGTCCACGTTCAAAAGCGGTGAGTCGACGTCCTCGTCAGGTGCGGTTATTATTCACGGCGAGCAATATAGTACGTCCGGTTGACTAATTCGCCCAACTGGTTTTCTTCGGCAGCGTCGACGGCCACCGTCGATCCCGCGGCGTCGCTGTCTTTGGCTCCCACCCGCGAGAGTCTGACGACCCAACACAGGCCAATAACCGGTTAGTTCCTGCGAGCCGATGCAGCGACTAAATCACTCACCACAACGCAGGCTACTGCCCTGCCCTTCTCGCTACTCCCTGCGGCCGCGATTGCTTCGTCTCCCACTCCACCGTCGGCGAACGTCCAGTTTCGGCCACCGCCTGCCACACCCTCCGCGCGATCACGCGCAATCCATGGCCATCGTACCGCAAGCTCGGAGCCAGCGTGGACTGTGCGCTAGGGCTCTTCGCGCCCTCTTCCCCCGTGCAGGCCGTCCTCACACCCTCCAAGTTGTCAGTCACCGTTCACCCGCCGACTGAGGAGGCCAACATCTGCGTCGCGCGACATCTGCGGTCGTCATCCGCCGCCTAGTCGCGCTCTTTCGTCTCGCCGGGGTCCTCGAGCTCTTCTGCCACCAAAAGGTGCTTCACAAGATGCTCCCACAGCATCTCGTTCTCGTTCACAGCACGTGAATAGTGCACCTCCTGGCACACGACTGAATCGTCAACCTAATCACGCGTGGTGTCGGCCACAGTGCGCCCCTCTTCGTCACAGGGCAACCATCTCCTCCAACCAGCCTCAGCACACGGAATATTCCAAGCCCACGGCAACGCACCTGGCCAAACCTCCTCTGCTCCTTGATATGGCTGTTGACGTCTCTCCGCCCATCTTGGTCTTTTGCGATGTCCAACCACCTCGGCCCAAGCTCACCTTAGTGGATCCATCGCCGATACACATGTCTCACAAGGACGTCAGATTAGACAGCGCAGTTATCCACGACTAACGTACCTCCGGTATCGTCTTCGTCATCTTCCTCGTCTCCACGTACATCTGGCCTATCACCAACGGCGACATCCTAGAGAGCCTGGGAGTCATGCATCTGAAGATCAGCAAGGATTACACATACCTTTTGTGTCCCACATAACCTCTTCCCCCTCCTCGTCGTCCTTATCCTGCCAGCCATCACGGCCTTTTCTCCAGATCGCATTTTGAAGTCGTCCTCACTATCTTGCATATCAGGGCGTGAGGTGTCGTCGCAAACCTCATAAGCCGGCTCGGGGCATGAGCAGTCGCTGCTCAGATGCCATCATCGCCACTAGGCCCTGGGGTTTTACCATCCGACCGGTTCCATGCTCCTACGCAAGGAAGGTGTGGCCTATTGCAGCATGTAAGGGGCAGCCAGTTTCGGTGGTAGTTAGCAGGAGCACGACAGAGCTGGCCATGGGAAAGAGCGACTTCGCCGGTACCAGCCGGAGTCACATGCCCGAAAGCCTCCTGCAATGACGTAAAGGAGGGGGTTGACCAAAAAGGCTCTCTAGGCGCTCTTCTAGTCTGATCCAAATGTTACATT
>NW_027137984.1:0-58062 GCF_003813185.1 Lentinus tigrinus ALCF2SS1-7
GAGTCTCCGGGGTTCGGATTACCCTTTCGCCCGCGCGTCGGCTGGTCGTTGGATTTAGAGTTCGCACCCGGAACGACCGAGGGGTCCTCGAACTGTCCAGCTGGTGTGAGAAGGAGGCCGCCATCCGGGCTAAACGTCAGCCGGCGGAAGAAGTTGGTAAAGCTTTCGTCGCCATACAGCTTGACAGATGTCGATGGTGCCATCCGGATTGCAGGGAGCGAAGGTATGGGCGATGGAGAACGTCCGTAGCGGGTATAGTTGGCAGGCGAACTTGGGGCGTTTGAGCCACTGAAGGATGAACGCCGGGATGGGCGTACTGACAACCGAGGCCGTTGGCGTAAGGAGTGCGGGGGGCTGGTCCTTTGAGCTCGACGACTCGACTTCATCGTTCAATCGCTCGCTGACACTCGTGATCACGGACTCTGTCTCTGTCTCGCTCGCGGTTGACTCGCGCCGGAAGTTGCGTGGGCCGCTGGGGGTGCTCGGCGTCCGACTGTGGCGATGGCCTATGCGCGTGTTTCGGGACCTCGAGGCTGCCCGACTTGTACGAGATGATGTTGTAGACATGCGTCGAGCGGTCACTGCTCTGCGTGGCGATGTACTCGTTCAGCGGGTCCCAAGCGACACCTTGGACGTAGTGGTTGTGCTCCGCGATCTCGTGGCAGTGGTCAGCGATACGCCAGAAACACCCCAGGACTTTGTCAAAGTACCTTCGTTGGCGGTGAAGATACGCGTGCAGGTGTCCGTGCTGCCGGCGATGATGTATTCTCCGGTCGGGCTCCATGCAAGGGTCATACACCTGCATGGTCGTGCACCTGCGCAGTGCGCATCCGTTCAGCACACAACATCACTGAAACACGAGCGAGACGCGTACCGGAATGTGGTTCGGGGCTTCCAGTGCTCCTTCTCATAGTACATACTGGAGGTCTTCAGGAGTCAGGTCGCTCCCAGAGCTGCTGGCATGCGGGTTCGTCGTCGGCGCCCACACGATGATCATCCCATCTATCTCAATGTCATGCACGGTGAGGGGTGGGTTTTCCGGCGTGCGCACAAATTACAATGTACGCACCGTCTCCAACAGACGCGATCAGGTCCCCCTGTGACGCGCGTAAGCAGTCGGTCCCGCACTCCGAGCCCATGTACATAACCACTCACCATTTGGACTGAAGCGGACGGCGTTGGCGGCAGCAATATGCCTGCTCAGCGTTGCGAGGTACGCGACGCGGGGGTTTCGGACGAGCCCTCGGGCCTCGACTCGGGCGGGTTGGAAAGTACTACATAGTCGCACGTCGAGATAGACTTTCGAGTCGTGTCAGCGAATTTCGAGTGTACGGACGCGCATCATCGTCGTTGCATGCAAGTGGTAGGCCGTACATGAGCGGAGTGGTATGTAGTGGACGAGAGGCTCAGTACTCAGTCGGTGGCGGTCCGCGGAAGCGTTGTTCAGCGGCGTTATCTCCTTCAAGCCTTGTTGAACAGCGTTCACCGCTACTTACTGGGGTAAGCAACACAGTTGTCAGTTGTAACGCAAGTAAACAGTGGTAAGCACTCGGACTCCTCAACCGGTTACTATAGGAGCCTATTGCGATCCTATACCTTTGCTTCCTTGACCTCCACTATTAGTATTACCAACCACACTGCGAGCGCATTATAATTACTACCCGAAGCATGCTCCTAGTTGTGGGCCAGACTGAGGTTGTCGCTGCCAGGCTCAACAACACGGTTAGTCGCCTGAAAGCACGTCCGAACCATGGTTGATACACAGAGACAGCAGGAAGGGAGGAACAAGAGCTCGAGAGACGTTCTGCCTGAGGTCGAGTCTGAGAGCAAGAGGCGAAGGGTTTCCGGGGCTGCCCAATGCCCATCGCGAACTTCCGTTCCTCATAAGCTTAACTCCAGGCTTGTCTCTCATCCGAATCCGAATCGCTTTGAATTTCCTGCACACATCGTTCAGAAGGTGCTCCATGCCAGTGCACACATGAATCCTTGGCTCGTTCAAGCGAGCATCACAGAGCTTTAGATATGTACGTCTTTAACATCCCGGACTGAAATTCTCGAAATTCTCTCGATTTAATCGCGTCAACCGCGCGCACGCGTATGTAGTTGGAGGCCGAACGACAATGGACATTGATTTCGCAAACAGCTGTAATATGTATGTCGAGGAACATCTTAGTACACTGTACGACCACCGTGATCGTGCATCCATGGCCAGACGGTCACCGCGACAAGACTCCCCTCCCCTTATGGAAATTTATAAGCTCCTGGAACTCGAGGCGGTCCCTGCATGGTCAGTAGTCACTGTTGGGAGAAGGAGAAGGAGAAGGAGAAGGAGAAGGAGAGGCGAAGGGGATATGAAAGACAATCGTTACACTCACCTCCACGCCCTCCTCACGGACGCACTCTGGGCCGTGCGCCCGCCGACATGTACAGTCATGTCAATCGCCCCGGGTTCGAGGAGCGCTTCGCACGAGGCCGCCGCCCCGGTGGGGTATATGCGCCTGTCCGAGTGTTGCTTCCTAACCATCGGACACCACTCACCACTTCGACACGCTCCTGCGGGCCTTTTACAGGTCCAGCAAGTTTGTAGTGGCACTGAAGGCCCGAGACCCCCTTGGTTGGTGTAGTGAAAGGGATCCGGACCTTGAGGTCGGCGCTCGAGCGTTAAGAGAGTATCCACGAAGAAGATACATAGCACGGGGTGTCGGCGCGATGATGCCGAAGACGAAAGAGCGACGAGGGATGGGATAGCTATGGATATACATAGATGTGCGATAGTCCGAGTTTCCGAGTCCGTGATACAGCAAGTCCGCGAGGATGTACACATAGCCGAGTGTCTAGTCGGGTAGGTAGCGTGCAAGTCCGAGTCCGAGGAGTGTCCGGGAGGAGTACGTAAAGGCGTGAAGCGTGAAGCGTGGACGTAACAGGAGTTCGTTGCGGGATGCGAGATGCGGGTACGGGATAGCGTGGAGAGCGTGAGCGACCTGCGGCACAAAGTTCAAACATAGCATCAGCACTCCCGGACTCGCTATGTATATACCACAGCGGACAGCGGGGCGCCTCGGGCGGACTGCCCTGGCACAAAAGTGTACGTACCTCATCTATACTTGATCACAGCCGTGGAAGCAAAGTCGTAGCGTAGCGTCATCGGGATTCAGGCCTCACGGGTGCGCGCGGGCGCGACGCGTGTACGTGTGCGCCTTTTGACTCTGAGTCGCCACGGGAGCGCTGTCCTGGACCTGGACGAGCGGAGGGAGCGGGACCGCGGCGCCCCTGTGCCCGTGTGTGTGCCCTGACTGCAGCGACCCGGACCCGGAGTGGACCTCTGCGAGCGGGACGGCTGCGGTGCTCGCGGCGAGTGCGAGGAGTGCGAGGACGGCGGCGGCGGCGATCTGCATGATGATGATGATGATGACGACGGTCGATGCGATCTGTGAGAAATGGAATCGAATCATCGTCAGCGGGTCAGCGGTGTCTTGACTGTGCTGGAGCATGGAACGTACGCGATAGTTGTACAGGTCGTGACTCGTAAGGGGAGGGGAGAAGAGAAGAGAAGAGGGGGAGAAGGAGGAGGAGCTTGCCAGCCGGAGTGTGTACAGTGTCGCGTATAAAAGTGTGGTGTGCAATTCGCGGGGCGAGGCGAGGCGGACCCAGCGCCGGACGAGGCTGTTCTGCTGGCCTTTTTATGATGTGTCGAGCAACGGCGCCCAGGCAGTGGGACAAGAGCGGGGGCGTCCTAACGGAAGAACTACACCGCAGGGACTGGCGGCAGGAACGGCTCGGGGATGGCGAGGGGAGGAGAAGCGGAGGATGGAGAGCAAAGCCCGGAAAGAGGAGAGTCGAGACGCCTTCAGGAGGAGGAGGCTGTGCATGCACTCGGTGGCGTGGTATGGGCGCTACCTGCCCCCACTGTGCCCGGAACTCATGGCACCGGGGAGGCATCAGGTGTGTGCATGCGTATTTTCTGGTGCACTATGTGGACCAATTAATGTGTTCTGCGCAGGAAGTTTGACAAGAAGGCTGGTCTATGTGCTGAATTCAGATCGTACAACTACCGCTCCCCAGCCGGGATACATCCATACCGAACACTAGGAAGAGTGAGAACAGCTCACAGTTGTATGTAACTCGATGGGATATATCGCGTCATAGTGCTACGGTGCGTACCTTGGCACTGTCACGTTAATACCCGCACCGTCTCCGACGACAAATATCGCCATGGAACCAGTGCGGCCCAGACATCTTTTGCAGACGCAAACATGGACAAGGTAATCGTACAGCGGAGGCATCGTTCATTTCGCATAATCAACATACTCATCGCGCATCCAAGCTCGTGAAGCTTCTCCGAATCAATGCATGCCATCGTTTCGCGCCCTTCTCTGGACTTGGACGTCGTCAAGCTGCGTGGTCGGAATCGCCTCAGGGTACGCGCGAACTTTCAACCGGGTATGTGTCGCCCGCTCATACGCATACGCGTACGAGATCAGCTGAAACTCGCTCCACGCCGTCCCCATGAACGCCAGCCCAAACGGCTGGTTTGGCCCCCTCTTACGCGTTGGCTCCGCCGGCGCAAGAGGCGTGTCTGGTGGCAGGAATCCTAGTGGTACTGCAGCAGCACAGGGATCTGGATCAGCAGAGAGCAGAAACATGCAGGACAGAGCAGGCAGGCACTCACCTGTAACGAGAGGATATCCTGCGATCGCAGCGGGCATGATCGAGGCGAGCGTGGGGAGCAGCAACGCGTCGAGGTCGTACTTCTGCAACGTCGCGTCGATGCCGTACTTCCCGCCGAGCTCCTTGTTCACTACGACAGCGTCGAAGTACGCCTGGTCGGCACTGCTGTTCCGGGCCCTGATGAACCTGCAAAGCTATCTCGGCATGGTGGAAAGATGTTATGTGCTCGCCAGATGTACTCACGTAGACTGGTCGGTCCAATACGGTTCAACCAGCTCGAGGTCGGCGTGCGCTTCATTGAACGCGATGAGGCCCGCGAGGTCCTTGACACCTGTAGGTACGTCCACGAGCTCAGAGATATACCTGTTCAGCCCATACTGCCACGAACGTTCACGTCAGATCGTCTACTAGCGCACATCGCGCGACTAGCTCACCTTCAGGTCCACGCTCATGACAGCGGTCTCGTTCTTCGACGCAACAAGCTCCTCATGGTTCACAAAGTCCGCCGGGTCGACAACGGTCACGCCGAGCGCACGGAGGGTGTCCAGCGAGGCGTTGAACGCCGCGATCTCGTGCTCGTCCAGAACCGGGAATCCGCTGGCGTTGACGCGGAAGAGCTGCCTCGGCACCCCAAGGCGGACCCCGCGCAGCGCGTTCGCGTTCAACGCTTTCGTGTAATCCGGCACGACTGGCGGCTGGGCGAGCGTGTAGTTGTCGCGTTGGTCGGGGCCTGCGATGATAGAGAGGACGACAGCTGCGTCCGCGACAGAGCGGGTCATGGGCCCAACCGAGTCCTGGTGCTCTGATATCGGAATCACTGCAATAACAAGCTATCAGCATATACATACTGTGGCACACATACCTTACCGGGAAGGCGACGACCCAAATGAGGACGAACTCACCTCCGTCGCGTGATGTCAGCCCCACCGTCGGCTTGACGCCAACCAAATTATTGAAGCTGCTCGGGCACATGATCGACCCATGCGTCTCCGTCCCGAGCGACGCAGCAGCGAGCCCGATCGCCGTCGCCGCCCCACTCCCCGAGCTCGAGCCGCACGGGTCCCCGAGCGGGACGTACGGGCTGCTCCCCTGCCCGATGCGCCCCGAGAAGCCCGAGGGCATCGTGCCGCGCGCGTGCGCCCACTCGGACAGGCTCGCTTTCCCGAGCAGGATCGCCCCTGCGGCGCGTAGCTTGGCAGAGACGTGTGCATCGCGAGGGACGACGGAGTGCAGGAGGGCGTAGGAGCCGGCGGTGGTGTTCATGCCTGAGAAATGCGAGCGTGTGAGCGAGGTAAGGTCATTAGGCGCATGTATGTATTGACCTACCTTCGCTGTGCAGAGTGGCGATGTTGTCCTTCAGGAGGATGGGGATGCCGTGGAGAGGCCCCCGAGATCCGCTGGTCCGCCGCTCGTCGTCGAGCGCAGTCGCTTGCTGCAGTGAGCAGGGGTTCGTCTCGAGTACGGCACGCAGCGCGGGACCCTCCAGGTTAACTTCTTCGATCCTTGCTAGGTATGCCTTCCTTGGGGGTCAGATCGCCTTCAAGAGAAAAGGTGATTGCGCACCTCGACAAGGTCCACACTCGAGAAGTCGCCGTTCTGAAGCCCGGCCTGAAGCTCGGATATCGAAGCCTCATACAGGTCTGGGAATGCATTCTTGGCTGCCGGCAGTTGGAAGGACACCTGTTCAAGTTCGAGGGCATACGCAACGAGTGTGACGACGCTGAATATGACCAACAGGCACCAGCCCAGCCCGAACATGCCCTTTTGTACACCCATCGCTCCGATGCGCGGTAGTGGGTGGGAGGAGTCAAGTTAGCAGTGGGTAAGTTACGGGGGGCTGTGCTTAATGTACATTGCGATAAGGTCGGACCGGCCCTTAGTGTCACCACGGTCCGCCGTATTTCGGGTCTGCGCAGTGCGCAGGGCACTCACAAGAACCGTTCTGCTCTGCTCTCAAGGCCAGGGCTGCTACTCGAGTACTGTGTTCTCATTGGCCCTATTAACTGACCGAACCTGGAGGAAGACCCTACTGATCATCCATGCTGCATGCAACCCCGACACGACCTACACGCTACTTCCCAACAACGTCCGCAAGCTGCGTCTTCGGGATCGCCTCCGCAAACGCGAGCTGCTTCAAGCGCGTGTGCGTCGCCTGCTCGTACGCAAACGCAAACGACACCAGCGCAAACTCGCTGAACGCCGTGCCCAAGAACGACAGCCCGAACGGCTGGTTCGGCCCGCTCGCGCGCACGGGCGCGGCGGGCGCGAGCGGCGTGTCGGCGGGCAGGAAGCCGAGAGGCACTGCGAAGCCATCGGGTGAGGCGGGCGCAAGCGGCGTGTCGGCGGGCAGGAAGCCGAGGGGGACTGCGAAGCCGAAAGCATTTGGGTGAGCGCGCGAACTTGACACGTGAGTGAAAAATGGGGAGAGTAGACGCGGACGCAGAGGCAGAGGCAGACGCACCGGTGACGATGGGGTAGCCGGCGATGGCCGCAGGGGTGGACGAGACGTCCGTGGGGAGCAAGATGGCGTCGAGGTTGAATGTCTGGAGCGTGGCGTCGATCCCGCGAGTCGCCCCGAGGTCCTTGTCAGCCGCGACCGCGTCGAAGAAGGCTTGGTCGACCGTTGTGTTCTCTGATGTGATGAATCTGTCGGGGTGCTCTATGTGAGCGAGCTACAGAAGACCTCAGCGGGGGGCGATTGGACATACTGCGACTGGTCGGTCCAGAAAGGAGGGACGAGCTCCTCGTTCGCGTGTGCGATGTTGAACGCGATGAGGTCCGCGAGGTCCTTTACGCCAGTAGGCACCTCGACGAGCTCCGAGATGTACTTGTTGACGTCCACCTACAGGCGGAACACTGTCAGCCTAACATGCACCTGTACAGTGTACGGACACTGCGCTGGTGCTCACCTTAAAGTCTACATTCAACACGATCGTCTCATTATTCGACGCCACGAACTCGTCAAAGTCCGGGAAGTCCGCCGGGTCCACAATCGTCGCGCCCAACCCGCGCATCGTGTCCAACGACGTGTTGAACGCGGCCACAACGTCCGAGTTCACCCCGTCAAAGAACCTCCTCGGGACCCCGAGGCGAGCGCCGCGCAGTGCATCCTTCTTCAGCGCCGTGGTATAGTCGGGCACCACCGGGGGCTGCGCGAGCGTGAAGTTGTCGCGCGGGTCGGGGCCAGCGATGACGGACAGGATGACCGCCGCGTCCGTGACGGAGCGTGCCATCGGGCCTACTGTGTCTTGATGTTCGGATATCGGCACCACTAAGAGCACGAAGCTGTCCTGTCAGTCTTCCCTGTCCTCCTTGTAAGAGGCAACGAGCGGTGTGGGATCGTGCTTACCTCCATCTCTCGACGTCAGCCCCACAGTAGGCTTGATGCCCACTAGGTTGTTGAAGCTGCTCGGGCACACGATGGACCCGTCCGTCTCGGACCCCAGCGCAGCAGCCGCCAGCCCAATGGCGCTCCCAATCCCACTGCCCGAGCTCGACCCGCACGGGTCGCCCAGCGGGACATACGGGCTGCTCGCCTGCCCGCCCCGCCCCGAGAAGCCCGAGGGCACGATGCCGCGGAAGTTCGCCCACTCTGAGAGGTTCGCCTTCCCGAGGAGGATGGCGCCTGCCGCGCGGAGCTTGGCGGCGACGTGCGCGTCGCGCGGGACGACTGAGCCCAGGAGCGCGAACGAGCCGGCGGTCGTGTTCATGCCTGCAGAGGATCCATCGTCGATACACACTGCAGCTCAGAATTATGAAAGCGCAAGCGCGGCACACCTTCGCTGTGCACAGTCGCGATGTTGTCCTTGAGCAGGATCGGGATGCCATGGAGCGGCCCGCGGGCACCCTTCGTGCGTCGCTCGGCATCGAGCGCTGCAGCCTGGGCGAGCGCGCTCGGGTTCGTCTCGATGACAGCGCGGAGCGTCGGGCCTTGCAGGTTGACCTCTTCGATCCGCGCAAAGTACGCCTGCCAGTGAGGTCTCGTTAGTCGTTATCAGCCTTTCTGCGCCCCAGGCTGTTACAGTGAAAAGTGCTGGATGGCTTGCCTTGACGAGATCGACGCTGGTGAACTGGCCCTTGGCCAGCCCTGCCTGCAGCTCCGCAATGGATGCCTCGTACAAGTCCGGGAATGCGAATGCAGCGGCCTCTGCAGTGGGCGGACGGGCGGACTCTTGCTTGAAGCCATACCCCGCCCATACGAGGGCGAGTATGAGCGTCAGGAGCGAGGCTAGGCTCAGACGTAGTGAGAACTTTCCAGCCGCCATATGTATCGACGATGTCTCCAATGGCAATGGGGCGCGCTGAGTGGCACTCGACCGGGAGCTCGACGTTGGGCATGTTGTTATATGGGACCGGTCCATGGTGCTTATCGGAGACGCGCATGCGCTCGCGGGCGGTCGTGGGATGTAGTTCGATGGGAGTGGGAGGAGGCTATAAGTATCGAGTATCGACGAGCTTCCCAAGACTTATCGCGTGATGCTTCGTGTGTACTGGCAGTGAGAGGTGCAGGTGTACCGTGCTACTATGTAAGTGGGATGCGGTTGGCCGGGTGTGTACGTCGGATACATATGGCGTATTCTAATTTCTGGACCCCGTTAGAATTGCTTACCTGTTTGGTATGTCGGCTAGTAGTGTTGGGGTCCGCCCTTGCCACTCATACTAGCACAGGTGCGGAGGGCTGAACGATAGCGCAATGACCGGTCGCGACTGATTCAGATGAATCATTATCCTCCCCGGTAACGGTGGCGATTGCGTCAGAGGCCGATGAAAAGCTTGCCAGATACTCGCAAAGATGTAGGCTTCGAGGTCGAGTATAAGAGCCCAGTGTCCTTAGCATGCTGGCACAGAAGTAGAGAAACGAGCTAGTCACGGGCAGCGGTCTACCAAGCTGGTCATTTGAACATGAGCATTGAGTGCGAGTACGGTGACTGGCGGCTCAGGGTGTAAGTATCAACTAATTACCCAGTAAGTATCAGTAAGTGATTTTGCCACGTGGCCAAATACACTGGCCTTAATTAATAACGCGCTCCCGTCCCTCACCTGACAGTGACGGCCCCACCTACATACATACTCTCCTCAATCCCTCGGAAAAAAACAGGTACCGACGTTCTTAAAGAGTGATCCTGCAAAGTACTGAAGTCTGACCGTCTCTATTCAGACATGGCCGTACTTCATCTTCCACCGGAACTCATGGACATCCCTCCATGACGAGGCGATGGGGGTTACCCATATGCAGTGGAACCCGTCCTAACGTTGTTCGTTGCTGATCTTCTATGTGTCGCTCATGTATGACTGATCCACTCGGATAGATCGAGACCGCCACGGCCTCAGCCTCAACCTACTATCTAGTGTCAACCTACTGCCTCCGCCCGCCAAGATGCGTGGACTTCGGAGAACGCGCTCGAGGCTGTGTCAGTGCGACTGTGGTCCATGCGCCGGACTCTCGTGCCCAAGGACTCGGGCGCTGTGAGAACACGTCTCCCCGTGCGAAGCTTCCAAGCTGGATTGCGCCCGCAAACGCTCGGGCGTCCCTCTCTTCGTTATCGACCTCCATCTCCTTTTCATCGAGCTCGACGGGCTGCTCGCTGCTCGTAGGTCAGTTCATCCTACGACGATGCTTTTGTGCAGCCGATCATGACACTCACTTTCCATTTTGCTGCCAGCGACAAGATGGAAGTCCTCTCCCCTCGACTTCCGCCAGAGTTGACCGACAAAGTGATCGCTCACGTCGGAGATCCAGGCACCTTGTTCAGTTGCTGCCTGGTCTGCACTGACTGGCTCCCTGCTAGTCGGCACCACCTCTTCGGTCACATCCGCATCGAGAATCGGAGGACGTACGATCTCCTAGTCTCTCGTGTACTCCATTCCGATCAACCCCTCCCGCGTCTCTCGTCTGTTTTCGAGTTGACACTCGGTCCTTTCGAGCCGTTCTTGAAGAGCATGGAGGACGATTTGAAAATCGGTCTCTTTGTTCAGGAATTTGCGGGATACCTGCCCCGCCTGACTCGGCTCACCGTCAACAATACCACCGGGAGAGGCTCTCCGCCCCATCCTAGTGCATTTGCGGCATTTTCTCGGTTTCCTTCGCTCCGAGAATTGACTCTCAGGAGTTGCCATTTCCACTCCTCAAGCGCTCTGCGACGTGCTCTCGCAGCCTTGCCTTCACTTATCACGCTCGACCTATGCGAAGTTACCTGGCCACAGCCCCGTGTTCAGCCCCCTTTCCTTCTTCAGGGAGATCATCGCGGACCAATTCGTATGGCATTGTCATCTTTGCGTTTGGCTTGGGAACTCTGCCCGAAGTTGCACGGCCGGTGTGCACAACATTTCTTGACTTGGCTCTCTGCCACGCCTACCCCATCATCGCTCCGAGAACTTGTCCTGAACCGTTCGGGATCGAGCCCCGCCATAGCGCACGGATACATGCACGTTCTCGGTCCGGCCCTGCCACGTTTTGTTCGCTTTGTGTCGACTCTGCGCATGTATGCCTTGGTTAGCGGCAATATAGGTTTGCAGCGTCCCATTCGAGCCGTGTACGTACCTGACATCTATGTCTACGCAGTCCGTGACGGTCAAAACATCTTACCACACCTTCAAAGTCTCAAGAGGATTTCCATAATTCTGGTTATCGAATCCTACCGTGCCTCCGATGAATGGGCCAGGCTCCCCGCGATCTTGCATGCTCTCCCAGTGCCAGCTCAACTCGAATCAATCGTGATCGATGTGTTCGGCCCGTTACTGGACCATCGCATTCATGAAGGGATGGATGTACTTGATTCTCTCCTCGAGGGCGACACGTTCAAGGAAGTCAAGAGCCTCATACTTACCTTGCACTATAAAGACCCCAGAAACCCGCCACCAGAGGCAAGTTCCCTTGAGGAGGCCAAAGCGACGGTACGGGGCAAGCTTCCAAGACTGTTGTTGCACCCTGTCGTCAAGCTTGACTTCACGGCGTCATACGATTACTCGGAATTTGCCACCTAGTGAAGTTCTCAAACAACACGCATGCCCCTCCACGGTACTTCCACTGCTTTCTGCAATCGCCTCCCCACCACGACTGAGTCAATCACGTACAGATAAAATTCGAGTCGTTGTCACGGCGCCCCCGCTGTCCTAATCACTTCTACCAAAACGCATTGCCTCCCTCTTGCCGCCCTCTCCATCTCTCTTCGACCCTCATGTGCAACCCTTTACCCCAATCGTCGACGGTGGACTCGGTACCTGCGCTCCCTGTGAGCGAATTCGTCAGCGGGTCCTGGTCGAGCTCAGCCTTCAAGTATTGGCGTGCCCGTATGTTCTCGGACATGTGCAGCACACGTCTCCGGTCGAATTGAACCGTCAAGTGCGGTTCATCGACCTCCGGACGGAGACAGTGCCAGTGGCCTCGATCGGGTCCTGTATGTAGGGGTCAGAGTCGTGATACCCTGCTGCGGACCTGAAGGCCTCGTCGGACCCAGTGCCTCACCTGGCGTCGTGCACCAAGTCCCCTACCCTTCATTCTCCTCTCGCGCCCATTTTTACTCCATGCACTCATACTGTTATCTGCCACTTCCTACTGCCATCCGCCACTTCACATACTGATATAATACCGGCTTCAGTATCGGCGATGTTGCGATCTCCCTCCTCGTTCAACATGACTCTATGTACTATGCCTGCCCTGTCTTTGTCGTCCTCGCCTCATTCCATCTTATATACGTGCTCGGAGTGGATCACTCGTCCAGGGCTCGCTCCGGTATACTCTCTTTGATCCTTTAGAACCGTTTACACCATGTCGGACATGGCCAGTCCCGTTGACATGCACATACACGTCGCACTATACTCGTACACATGTAACTCTCTCGAACCACCATACCTTGCTGGAGCCGCAGCCCAAAGCATACGTATACAATTGTGCAGAATCCTCCTTCTGCACCTTAGCCAATCGTTTAGAACCCAACGACCTGCTCGATCAACAGCTGCTCCCTCGCGCACCTCAGCTCGTCAAACACCCGGACCTGGAAGTTGTTCCGCAACTTCACCCACTCCTCGTCATTCGGGCCCTTCGGAGTCCTGTCGAAGCACTCCCCGCGCCCAAAGTCGATCAGGCGGAAGCTCGGGTGCGCGAACGAGCGCCGCTCCGGGGACAGCGTCAGCGGACCCGGCTGGATCATGACGTTGCGCACGTAGAACGAGCCCTGCCGGATGAGCAGGTTGTGCAGGCGGAGGAGGAGCGAGAAGCATTCGGTCCTGTGGGCGGGTGGGCCGGTTCAGCGCGAAAAGTTCGTGGACGCAGAGCGAGAGCGCGTGCTTACCTCTGATCCGCGGTGAACTTCTCTGGCTCGACGGGCTGCCCGCACTCCTCCATGAGCAGAATGGGCGACATCCAGTCGACCCTGCATGGCCCGTCCTCACTGCATATAGCATGTTCACTGTGAGGACGAGAGGACTCGCCCTCAGCTACGTAGAACCCGAAGAACTTTGGTACGATCGCACCTACGGGGACTGGGTAGCGATGGCAGGGCGGCACGACGTTGAACCCGCAGTACTCCTCCTGCGTGTCCTTTGGAAATGCGTTGTAGACGTCGGCCTCGTGCCGCAAGAGCCGATGTGCGGTGCAGCGCCTGTAGGCGAGCTTCGCAGCGACAGTGCACTGCCCGGTGCGCGAACGTGCAGACAGTGGCGGTGGGAGCGTGAGAGGAGCGCGATAGACGAAGGAATGGTGCCCTGACCCGAACTGATTGGCGGGGTGCAGATAAAGGTGTGCGACGAGTTCTTCCTTCTTCGCCGATGGTTTGTCTTCATCAGAGTCGCGCGGAAGCACGGGATATATGCGCCTGTACTTGACCGGATCGTCGCTCGTCTGCTTGTGGTTCGTCAGCTGCTGGGGGTCGTGCACAAGCAAAACGTCAGGGAAGAGACCCTCGGGAATGAACTCCTCCAGCTTCGGAATATCTTGCACAGAGAACAGGCCTGAGGCAGGCAGTGCCTTCATGGTCGGCTCTGCATTCACCTTCGTCTGAGGATCATCCATGTCGACATCTTCGTCGGGCTGTTGATGATCGCTCTCGGCAGCCATCTCATCCTTGCAGACATCGCAGGGTAGCTGAGGATCGTCCCCTGCGTTCGTCTCGGCGTCCACGTTGTCGTCAACATCAGGAAGCACCATCTCCAGCGGCGCCGCATACCGCGCCGTCGTCTCCGGGTCATCAGGGACATGCATCCCAGGCACAGGCTCCCAATTCATCTCCAGCATATAGGGGAGCATCGCCTCCGGAGTGTCGAACACCAGTATACCATTGTTGTCGGCCATGATGCCGTGACGATTCATCTGGTGCACGGTGCGCGTGATGAGGTCGGTTGGCCTCTTCTGCGCCTTGAGCCGCTCGACGAAGTGGTTGCACCAGAGATAGTGGTAAGCGTGTCTGTAGTGATTAACCAGGGGTGGAGAAGCGTCATTGGGCTCCAAGCGTCCTCGACACACTTGCGCAGGATCCGCAGAACAGCCTCTGGCGGGAGGTGGGGCGGACTGGGACGTAGACGCACCATCACTGGTCGCGACCTGCGCTGCGGTGCTCTTGTCGCTGCTGAACTCGTCCCAACGCATCGTGTACGTCCTATACTCCGGATCCTCGTGTCCCTCCTCGCAGCCTTCGTCTATCGCGCCCAGAGGCGGGTCCATGTTCGCGGGGTGCTTCTTCGGCAGTTTGAGCACAGGCCAAGGACGGCGCACGCGCGGGCGGACCAAGGGGCCCTCGAACTCATCATCGTTGTACAGCTCCCCGAGCTCCTTGATCTGGCTGCGCGAGTACACCGTGGCGACGCTGAAACCTGGTGAGCGGCAAATGTAACCGAACTCGTCTGGTGCGTGTCCCCAGACGAGTCCGTTGGGCGTGCGGAAGCCGAGCGGTCCACGGTCCTTCTCGAGCCACTTGCCATCGGGCGCGCGATCGAACATTTTGCGGACGATGCGAGTGCGGCCCTGAGGGTGAACGTACTCCTCGTCGTCCGCCCGCAACGAAGAGGTCATCACAATATTGTTCGGGTTGATGTCCATGCCTCTGTACATCCTGGGAATCGGTCGGAGGTGCAAGTGGTTGCGAGCAAGATGGGAAAGTCGGGGCGAGCAGTGGGAGGGACGGGTAAAATGGCAGCTTGGGGAGGCAGATGATGATGGTTGGGGTCAAGATAGACAAAAGCGCAAGTCCCCTGCTCTCCGTATATATACCAAGGCCTCTCTGCGACTCAAAAGAGCGAACAAAAAAGCAAGACGCGTTGTCACAGATGCGATAAGTCACATGCACGTGATGCGGTCACGCCAGCGACGAGCCCAGCGTGATGTCACCGCCTCGTTGCGTCCTTGGCATGCGCTTGGATGGCAGGTTGCCAGTGGCATCATGCATGCACCACCACTGCACAGCACTGTCTGGTTATATAGGCTCGTCGCCACAGCCTCATCCTGATAACTGCTTGCACTCTACCACCATGACCGAGCACGAGCGCAACGGGGAGAAGAAAGAGTCCGGAGGGTTTTTCAGCGGAATCGGAGATAAGGTGTGTCTCTCGACAGCGTGGATGTCCATCGATAGCCTGATCGAGGTGTGTTTGTCGATGTCCAGTTGAACGAGATGGCGGGAGGAGGGGCCGCCGGTGAAGCCAAAGAGGACAAGCTGGACAAGTGTACGTCTTCATCCCCGAATCCTTCTACTTCCCGTGATGATGACCAGCGTCCTGCGATCGGATATAGCGATTGATTGGGTGCAGGAGCATATCCTCGGCAAGGGCTCGCAGTCCGACGAGAGCGCCACGGAGCAACTCAAAGACGAGCAGATCAGCGACTTCATCCGGCGCGAGTACAAGAGTGTCACTGGCCACGAGTTCCCTGTAGCCGACAAGTCATGAACGGATCGCGGCGATGGCAGACAGAACTTACCTCTCAATGTACCCATATAATTTGCCCTATAAGGCATCGATCAGAGACCAGCCAAGGGGATACATGAGAACTTTGAGCAACGCACCTGTTCTAAAGGTGAACCCCACGAATGCACATCCGGGAAGTCCAGCCACCCTCGTCTGCAACTCACCCATGCAATATCGTCTTGAGCAATCTTCAAATTGACGATAGGCAACCATGGCCGATCCGAATTGTCCATGCACCTAAGGACCAAACGATGGCCGTGCGATTAGATAAAATGCTACACGAATGAGTACACTTCTTCAAGCAAGTCCAGTCTCTTTACCCCATGGATATCATAACCCCATACGCAGTCCGCACGTCACGCAAACATCTTCTTGAACGCCTTCTTCTCCTTCTCCCGCTTCCCGCGCAGGCGGCCGCGCACCTTCTCGAGCTCGGCCGCAATCGCCTTGTCGTCCTTGACCAGCGCATGCGCCTTCCCCAGCGCCTCCTCCGCCTCCTCGTCCTCGTTGATCACCACATGCGCAAGACCCTCCCGGTACAGCGCCTTCGCTGTCGCCCCCAATCAAACCCTGGTCAGCATTTCCATTTCCCAAAGACACGAATGCACGCGGAACGCACCCTTGTCCGTGTCGCTGAGCTCCAAGTTCGCGAGCGCGCGATCGGTCACACGCAGCGCGAGCCGAGCGTTCGCGGGGCCCCCGGCGCGGAGGGCTGCCAGTGCCGAGTTGAGCAGGAGTGGCGCGAGCAGCGCGTCAAACGAGTCCCGCAGCTCAGGCGGTGCGCCCTTGGGCAGGTCGACGTGGAAGTCGATATACCGAATGGCCTCTGCAAGAGTGGAGAAGGGATGTCAGTGTCTCGCTCTCACGTGGTAAGAAGACCCTCGAACGCGGTCTCGCGTGGGGGAAACCGTGGTCACTGGGAGGGGGGAGAGACCAAGAGGCAAAAATACGCACTTTGATACTTGTGTAGCGCGTCCTCGTACTTGCCCTCCTTGAACAGCTTGTTACCGACCTCGCGCACTTCTCGCGCAATCTTCAGTGCAACCTCGGGCTTCTCCCCGATGTCCTGCCCGTCAACCGGGTCCTGGTCCTCGGGGTAGTCCTCGTACACGTCGCCATCCGCCGCCACAGGCTGCGTGAACGAAGGGTCGTCCGGCGGGAGCTCGCCGCAGTCCGCGATCACACACGGCTCCTTGGGAACGTCGCCCGAGGACGTCTCGGTGTTCTCGACGGCGCGCACAACCGACTTGCCGCGGATGACTTCGCCGAAGACGACGTGCTTCCCGTCGAGATGTGGCGTCTGGTTGCAGGTGATGAAGAACTGGGAGCCGTTTGTGCCCGGGCCGGCGTTTGCCTGTCGGGGAGCCGAATTCGTGTGAGCATCGCGATAAGTACCATGCCCGGGGGATATTCGTAACAAGGACTGCGAGGCCGGGAGTTCACCTAATGACCGGACTTCCACTGTCATGCCATTCCATACGATGACACTTCTCTGAACCGGGACAGGTTTACACATGCCCACCCGCGCTTCCCGTCCTGTTCACGCCAAACTCGCGCAAGAGCACGCCGGTATCGAGCAAAACGGTGCAAGGATTGGAAGACATTTTTGGAATACAGGTCCCACCCGTATCAGCCATGACCACGCCTCCTACGACTGTTAATGCGTGGATGACCGATAAAACAGTGGAAGGCCGGTCGACTGACGGCCTTCCACCACGCCGTCCTCGTGTATTCTCCGTAGGAGAGCAATGAGGGGAAGAACTCACCATGGAAAGGAGGAAGCGCTTCGAGTGCTTGACCTCAAAGTTCTCATCCTCGAACTTCTCGCCGTAGATCGACTCGCCACCCGTGCCGTTCCCCGCGGTAAAGTCGCCTCCCTGTATCATGAACCTTCGCAAGACCACGCGTCAGACCGTCACGCCGCGTCCAAAGTACAATGCGGCGTACCCCTTGATTACACGGTGGAAGGAGCATCCCTTGAAGTGTAGTGGCTTGCCCGCTTTGCCTACACCCTTCTCGCCCGTACATAGTGCGCCTGCGGTCGCGAACCCGCGCATACATTCAGCCTGACCCCTCAGCCTGCAGCAGAAGAGACGGATACGTACGGAAGTTCTCCGCAGTCTTGGGCACAATGTCGCTGAACAGTTGCATGACTATCCTGCCGGCGGGGCGGCCCCCGATGGTGATGTCGAAGAACACGACGGGCCTCGTGGTCGCCATTGTCTTTGTCGTTAACGGTGCGGGTTTCGTGAACTAGAGCGCAGCAGCAATGAAAGCAGAGACTCTGGTGGTATACGTTGCTCGTAGAGACGCAAAGGGAGCATATTTGAGACGGAGATGGCTGTCGGTGGGCGGTTTCGAGAACGTGCCAGAACGAAGTCGAACGGAACGACATTTGCCTTTCTGGGCCCACAAGCATCTCGGCCCGGGTAGCCGCTGCTGTCGGCGATCCCAAAATAGTCTTTGTGGTTTTGTTCTCGTTCTCCTCCATCGCGTTGCTCGTGCATCCTTCGGAAGGATTGGAAGTATGGTCTCAGCCTTGCTGCATATCATAGCGGGTGGGTGGAAGTCAGTTCACAGCATTGGAGCGGTAGGCAGTTCTGCTGAATAGCTTGCACGCCATACCGACTCAGCTCGAGTTCGGGAATATGAACGGGGTCGAGATCGCGGTCAACGATTTCCTACGTCTTCAGCTCGGCGATACGCGGCGACTGCAGAAGAGGGCGAGACAACTGCTTCCACACCCCGATGACTCTGTCCTGACACGAAGACACCCACGCGAATTCAGCAAGGCGTCCCACGCCCCGATCACTACTCTAAAGGTTATATCCATTCAGCATGAATACCGCCTGCGTGTCACTTTCGAAGACGTGCCATATGGGTAGCGTGAGTACTGCGGCTCCGAGGGTCACCGTCTGCCATCTGGCGACAATGCCGCATGCAACATAGACACATGAGGTTGCCCCACGCAGCTCACCTGAGGGTTGTGTTCTCAGGACCACTCATTTAGGCTGGGAGAGATCGGCTCACCATTCACGATAGACACTCAGTCCCTCAGGGTGAAGCGACCCCGCCGTTGAGTTACGGGGTTTATAGCGGGCTGAGTTGGCGTTGATCTGTTACCATAAAAGGCACGTACCCTGCAACCCGCTTAAATACCGTTGTGGTTGACCGCCTTGAGCGCTGAAATGTCTCTTGCTCGCAGCAGTCATGTCCTCCTTCGTACTTCGCAGCTTCCGTGTTAGGCTCGGGCCACAGGGGCTCCAGCATGTGCGAACTCAGAAACATGTGCTGTGATAGCAGTCGTGCACCATGTGGTGCATTACATCGCCCACCTGATAGGCCGCAACGTTCTTTTGTTCCAATCATCCTCGAGGCACGTTCTGTCAGGCGTCTGTCGGCCCCAATAACATGCCAACGACACCAGATTACAGAGAACACGAGGAAAGCCCTTCCCACTCGCGAAGGCTCCAAGAAAGTAGACATCCAGCTGTTCAAGAACTCGAGTACCATTGGACAATGTGCAAGTGGCGCGTTTTCTCAGTCACAGTAGGAGGTGAGTGCCGCCCTACGACACACGTAAGACTTAGTGCTTCGCTTCCATGGGTGTCGGCGAAATCTATTGCATTTGTTGTTGCGCGCTGCGGTGTATGGGAATGGCCATGGCGCTCCGGCCAAGATGGCAATCCCTCAACGTGCAGGCACATGTTGACGTCCACGGCGCAGTCAGTGGTATCTGCGCCCTAGACAGCACATACATGCGGTGTGCGCAAGTGTCCTCGTTCCGTATCTTAGACCATTGCATACACACACAGCGCAGTCTACCCACGGAGACCATGAGATGTCGCCGCGCTCTCGTGTGCTTCGTTGCCTATTGCGGGGAAGCACAGTTGAAGTGGCAGCCTCATGCCCGCAAACTCAAACCATGACCATTTCTCCGATTCTCGTACTCGGCGCACCTCACTTTGACTTCCCCAGGGCACTCGGGTCCTCGTGGTGGTTAAAGAAGATACGCCGAGGTCGGAACACACGTCACTATCATTAGCGATGCGTAGGACTCAAGGCCAGCGCGAACGACCTCAGCTCGCACCCGGCCCTTCAAATAGCGGAACGCCACCATGATAGACATCTACCTGCCACAAACAACACCCCACGTTTCATTGCTTGCACTCTGAATCCCCGCATCGCCATGGATCCGGAACTTCCGCAGTATTCCCGCTCATCGACACGGCCTCGCGACCCTCGTCCCAGCGTAGGATCAAGGTCCTCTTCGCGGGTCTCCGAGCACACGTACCATCTGACGGACTCGAAGGGGCGACAGTGGCTGAGTCTCAAGGTAATGAGCACCGCGCCCAGCTCTGGTTACCTCCCCGCCTTCTACGAAGGCGATGCCGTCGGAGGCAGCGTGACCCTGCACCGCGAGAAGGAGGATTCAATCAAGTCTATTTCCGTCCAGGTACTGTGCACAGTCCCTCTAGCATGTTTCCGCTGCTGCGTGCTCGGCCAAGGGCGTGGATCCAAGCATGCTGTGTGCTGTACTAGTCGTCTGAAGTTCTCCCGCGAGGAGAAGTGGCGTTCGCTAACCGGATTCGACAGGTCATTGGACAGATGACGTCCTCTGCCATGGAAGTTGTGAACTTTCTGCAAGTATCCGAGACTCTGTGGAGCTCCTCCGCGCCCTCGTCCTCGCAAGACAGCAATTCGGGCACACTCGTAGGGCAATTCGATTGGCCATTCGCACTGACACTCCCAAGACAGTGTCAATGCAGGTCTTCGAGCGGGGACATGGAGACATACCCTCTTCCGGGGTCGTTCTCCGAACGTCTGGCACGTGTACATATACAATACCAGGTGATCGCTACCGTTCATCGAAGCAGGTTCCGCGTAGACAGCACGTACGTCTATCTTGCTCTTTCCCTGCCTCCCGTCCTCTAAACCTACCCCAGGCTTGGAACCGTAATAGGGTACTGTCCTATTATACGCCCTGACCCGCCCTCTAGGGCACGACAGCTCGCTTACATCGGAAACACGGAGCTGCCTGGACCCGACACGGATCCCGATGGCTGGAAATGCCTCGAACCACACCATATTCGCGGCTCGGTATTTTCCACACGAACGGTTGATGCGAGATGTACGGTACGTCTGCTTACACGCCCGCTCGCCTGTGCCTGACGCATCATCTGCTAACGCTCCACAATTGACTCCGGTCAGCTTGCTCTGGCTAAACCAGTACGTTGCTGCGCCCAGCCTTGGTGGTTTCGAGCGTATCGGGTCTGACATGGGAACGCCAGCTCTGTTACACTCGGGGAAGCGTCATTCCATGCCTTCTGACGGTCGAGACGACTGATCCTCAGGCCCTGGATCTGCTGTCGGCGCCGCGAAGCCCCCTCGTCCGACTGCTACGGCAGATCGCGACAGGGGAAGGGACGCTGCGGACAACCGGCGGCAAGAGGCTTCCCAGGCTCGAGTTCGAACGCGAAGTGCAGGAGCTGGCGACGGCCGTCTGGCAACCGGACAGGTCGCGGCAGCAGTATCGACGTGTCCTGCACGGCGAGATCCATCTCTCTGCAGGGCTCAAGCCGACATGCCGCCTGGGCACGTTCGAACTCACGGTAAGTCCTCCCGCACTCGTTGTGCGCGCGCGTGTGGCTGAAGTGCAGTGCCGTTGCACGGCGCGAAGTACGCCGTGGCGGTATACCCGCCCAGAGCGGTGGCGTTCCAGCCAGAGGGCGGCGGTAGCACCGTGCTCCAGCAAGAGCCCGTGGTCATAGCCACGGTGTACGCCCCCGGTCCGCGGCCCAGAATCAACTCGCCTCCTGGGTATGACGATGCGAGCTCCGTGGGCCAGATGTCTGAATTTCGAAGCCTCCGTTGACCGTAGCGCTGCCGTGCGGCGGAGCGATGGGGATGTTCTTGGGCGTTTGTACGTAGTTTACCGTGACCTTGCGCTTGACGTTGCCTAGTGATTCTTCCAGAACATCACGAGGAGGCTCGCTCGCGCTGCCTGTAAGAGGCCTCTTGCTATGGTCTAGTGTTTTGGTGTAGGACAAATGCGGTAAGCTGTGCGTATGTTCGGACTCCGCGCGCAGCGCTCCTTCTCGTGCGAGGAACCCAGCGCTCACGACGAGAAGGTTTGTAAACGCTTGCGGCGCCGTATCCGCTACACCAGGTGAGAAGTCCCCAAAGCAGCAAGGAAAATTTGTCAGTGCTAACGCCTCGAGGCTGCCTCTCCCCTGACAGGTGCCCTGCTGATTGCAAAAGTCGGAGTTAATGCCCTGACTGTTCGCCGGACGACTTGGGCTTGGGCTGAATCCCTCGTACAGCTGCGAACAACAATATGCCTTTTTCAACTGCATCCAGATCGCGCAGTACGGCCATACCACATCGGATTGTTTGGCTTGCAGGCCGACGTGGGACGGCTTCCCATTATACACCCACCATTGGCAGGGCAGAGGGCCATCGAACAGTGTAAGCGGCGTGTTCTTGAAGCTTGCTGCATATGCTTAACGACGGCATCACTCCAGCACACAGCACCTATACACACACAGCGCCATGACCTCAACAACCCCCGACATCGGACCTACATATCCCGTGACGAGGCAGTGCGTAGCCCGAGAGGTCCCTGTCAGCGGGTTCTCCCGCTTCTCTCTGTCGAGTTCTGGGTGATTGGGTGCGTCATCACATCTGCAAGGACCAACGGTAGATCCAGAAGCATTTGCCTTGACCCTCGGCTACGTGAGTCTTCCGAAGCTGACTCTGACGGATAGATGTTCGTTCGACCGAGGTGACTCACGCCCGTCTTCTCCAGCAGCCATCGTGTTCTAGCTCGGCTACAGGAGGCGACTCACCCTCGGACCGCACACGATTTTGATCCTCCGGCGTGCGCGGCAGGCCAGTCCCGCCTTTCGCTTATTCATCCCAAGCACAGGAACCCGCTTGCCCGTATAGTAAGAGGGCTTATTCGCTGGAGAGTTGCAATGCTGTCAACTTGTCAAATCCGGAACCCATAGGCGAGCCCTTGAGGGCGTATGATGGTCCACATACCCAATCCGAAACAGTTTGCACTGCTGCCGTTCCACTTTTATTCTGCGTTGTGCGCCTGTGCAGCCTGGCACCAAAGGCGGGAGTGTCAGATTTAGTTGGGGTTGACGGCGGCATCTGGGCGCGTCGTAGCAGGCAAATGGATAAAAGGTGAGTTCGGGCTCAGTCATCTTCCATCTCATTCATTCGAATCTCCCTCCCTGTCTCAGGTTCGCGTTCCTTGTCTTCCGTCACCATGAGCTCCCAAGTGCGTACGACGCCACACGTGGCGTCCTTCTGTGTGTGTTGACGAGGACGCAGGCTGGCACCAGTCAACAGAACAACACACACGACTCCGACGACGACGTCTACGACATGCCCCGCACTCCGCGTCGCACGCCCATGGCCTGCCAGTTCTGCAGAGGTACGCGACGACGCACCTTCTGCATCCGCGCAGCGCAGCCTTGACACCTCTCGCAGGCCGAAAGTTGAAGTGTGACGGCAGGCAGACGTGCGCCAACTGCCAGCGTAGAGGTCTTCCATGCACCTATGTCCCAATGTGAGTTAGAACGGTGACCGATCATGCATGGTCACTAATGGTTCATCTTGTCCGTTATAGCCAGAAACAGTAATTCGCACCTATAATCTCTTCTTGTCGCGCTCAACGCACTACCTCAAATTCCATAACTTAGTAGTATATATAAACAGTCCCATTTCCTAATGTATACTCGCTTCGGCGACACGAAGCATTTACTCCGTGTGTTCCCGTCCTCCGGTTAGATCTCACCCGATGAAGTAACGCAGGAAGTTTCTCCGGCCAATGATAGAGACAGGCATCGGGGAGGTTAGATCGTCGCGGAAGAGAACTGGTGTGAAGATGGCCACTGTCGTGGAGTCGGCATCGCGGGAGGATCAGGGACATGGATCGCGGAAGACTTGTCTAGGCTCACCAAGTTGCTCCACGCGTCCTTGGTATGCATCTTGTTGACCGAGGAAGTGCAGGAATGCGGTGAGGGATATCCAGACCTGTGCGAATGTGTAAGCGAGATTGGGTGCTTGTAGGGCAGTTACTCACATTGACGTTCACTACGGGTAGGTCGTCCAGAAGCTGTGGGGAAACGCTTGATACTATGATGACCTTCGAAGAGGAGGATACGTACCTCGAATGCCTCGTCCCTGCTCGTCATTTGGGAACACCTTGTATGTAGCGCGGGAGGAATTACGGGCTCGCTCAACGACTCGAGTAACCGCACTAGGGTGTCCGCAAACGCCAGCGCCAGCTTTGGATCCTTCTCCAGGGCGCCGAAGTTGAATTCTTCGCCGGTATCCAATTTCTATGGTACGAGGATGCTATCATGACTGCGCACTCATGTAGTCAAGTAGTCGACATACCTCTCGAATTTGTCGCATGAGTTCCTCGTCGCCTGGAGTGAAAAAGAGCCCAACCTGGAACCCGATCAGGTGAACGCGGATAGACCGGACTTGAGAACAGCGCCTACCGTCTCTGTGGCGTTACTCATAAGCCAGTTTACCAGCCTCATGATCTCACGCGGAGCATTGACGCCTCTGTCCTCGGGCAGAACGTCGTCTGGGCTCTTAAGCTCCCTCACCGGTCCAGGGAGACGTACGAGCCAAGATAGGCTCGTTGTGAAGCATGTACGCTCTAGACCCGAAGATCAATCTCAAGTCGCCAAGACGTATCATGAACAAGCACCGTAGTCTGCGGAGACAGCAACAAAGTGGTCCCTGCCGAGCGCAGTATGGAGCACAAGGGTATCCTCGAGATGTGCCTGGCCGAGGTTGAGTTTTGAGGCAAGTTCCTCATCGACCTGTGCTGTGAGCGTTACATCGACCTTCTCCCCGGGAAGAACGAGCCCCTGTGTTCCACAATGAATGCCTTTCCAAGAAAACTGCGGCTTAACAGGCTCAAGACACGAACCGTAACGGGATTTATGCGCAGCCAAGGTGGACCTTTTGCGGAGAAGACCAACTTAGTTCTCTGAGTCTGTGACAGAAGTGGAAACCTTACAAATATCCGCAGCGGGACCCTGAGGTACGAAACGGAACGAGCAAGGCACCTGAGCATAGACTTCAGTTACGACCGACTACGGCTTCAAGCCACAGATCTACGAACCTTGCCAACATTAACGACTTCGAGGCTTCTCGTAACCTCGCGCGTGTAGCTATATCCAAATTTCAGTACGAATCGGCGAATCGGCAACACGAATCGGGTGCTATTTGCGTACGATATTTTTGCGAAATCAATGTTCGTTGGCCCCACCCGCACCCGCGGGCGCTCTTCCACATATTCGATCGCTGAGACGTCCCTCCAGACGCGCTGGACGAATGACTCATATTCATCGAGGCCTAGTGCGGGCACCTGAACCGCAAGCTATTCAGCACCATTCGAAATTGCAGACGGACAAAATTAAGCGGGAATCGAGGTGACACAGCAGGGAGGAGCCATGTGCCGGCACCTATGCTCCGAACGGACTCCCGGAGCGGGGAACATTGAAACGCACCTCCAGCTCGAATTCAGCAGACACCGGACGATGATCGCTCATCGTGATTGTGGCATGGCTCGTGTAGGACCGTTGTTTCACTGTCACTGCCTTGGACGCCATGTGCAGGATCCGGTCAGTCCAGGCAGGCTTGCGCCTGTAGGCGCGTGACGCAGAGACAGACACGTTCAGCACCACCAGGCGACGAGGAGCGGAGAAACTAACTTCATGTCGTAACCCATGCCGTCAGCGTGGACGCCTGCACTGAACCGATACGACCTAGCGGGGAAGAAGTCGGTCAATGTCAATGGGTTAGGAATGACGCTAACTCCGCGAGATCTTCAAGAAGAAGGACCCACGGAAGATGCCTGATCGGCTGCTCAACAAAGTCCTCAAATGCCTTCTTCGTCCTCATCGCGGAGGAGAGCTGCGCATGGGCAAGTCGCCCCCAGGGATGCGTGTCAGCGCGATGACGTTCTGAACGTGACGCTCGCAGGGGCACACGAACCTGATCAAACCGCCGTAACGTCTTGATGTTCTCCTCCCTCAGCTGGTCGTCTGCCAGCAAGCTCCGCACATCGGCGTCGTGGGGCGTCAATCTGTAGTTCAGGTCTGTGTGCGTGGGCAGTTTGTTGAATGAGCGCAGCCCGTGTCACGTCCAATAAGCAGCCGGATCGGACAAGTACTCACCGCCCTAGAGGGACGTCAAAACCACTATCTGTGAGCGGCCCGCCGACAGCCACGCGGCAACTAGCATCGGAGGCTCGGAAGGGGGATACTCACTAGCCAGAAAAGTGCATCCGATTCAAAGATGCTCAGCGGGGCTGCCGCGGGGCTGTACCAGCTCCCATTGGCCGCCTGCTCGTCCACGGAGATCGCGGGCTCGAAGACTAGCCTTTTCGACAGCTCCTGGAAGTCGGCATTCCGCTTCTCGTACATCTCGTCGAACGCGGCCAGATGCGCGTTCACGAAGGTGAGGACCGTCGGCCTGCCCAGCGGCGCCGCTTCGGCTGCGGATGGGAACGGCGTCGGTGTGAATAGAAGGCGGATCGCGGTGGCTCCCTTGTTACCCTGGATGGCGATGAGCAAATGTCATGTAATTCAGAATAAGACCATTCAATGTATGGCTCACCATGATGCCCATGATGCCCACGCCTACCGCAAGCCCTCGGATCTCGCTAAAATTGGGGCGGAGACGCTTCTTGACGATGATAACCAGCAGCATGCCGACGAGTTGTTTGGACGCAAGCTATGGCGGTGCAATGCATTCACCGCGACGACATCCAGGCAGGGTCGCATGTTTAGTACTGCCACCGGTGTATGAACTAGGATGGCGAATCGGCGCCCACCTTCTCGTAGAGGACGGCCTTCTCGCCCAGTCCCGCGAACACGGCCATACACCAGGCCTCTTCCCGGACGGTCTTGGTCGAGTAGAGCAGAGCATCCGTGGACAGGTCTAGTTCCTGGAAACCGAGCACCAGCATGTCAGGATCACTGGGGTCCTCAGGGACGTCCGGCGGGGCATCTGAAACAGCTGTCTGTGTGGATTGTGTATCCACTGAGAAATTCACATAAGTCGTGGCATCTGACACTGCGGAAAGTGACCTAGTATCTGTCGAGGTGGCGTCGGGGGGTTGGCCGTTGCTAGGGTCCTCTGTAGCTGTGAGTCGGGACGGGATGGAACGATGTCAGAGCGATAAGACAACGACCAAGGTGAAGGGAGGCTCACCGAGCGCTTCATCCACCGGATTCTTTTGGCTTTCTCCCAGCGACAGAGGTGAAATCTCCTTTAGGGGAGGTATGAATGCCGCAGGAGGCCGGGAAGCCTCCCCGCGGACCCACGCAGAGAGGTCCTGCGACGGGAACTTGCCGTTGACGTTGAACGTGCCCACTCGGATGCTACCGGACACCCACGGTCAGAACCACACGCTAGAAGCACGCTCGCGCCGGGCCCGACGGCTTACGCACTTCAGGCCTGCCTTCTCTCCACGCGAGAACAGTTCGTCCTCGACCTTCGAGCGCATCCATTCCTCACGGATGATCTCCACATCGGAGATATCGTCCCCGGGCATGCCGGCGCTCGCAGCAGAGAGGCGGGTATGAACGGGCTTCTTGAGCTTCCGCAAATCAGGGGGTATAGACGACACTGCCCAATCAACATCTTCATGACTGGGTGCGCTTGGAGAACATCAAGGAAGAACATACACAGCGGGGGCAACGCATGGTCCGCCATGTAAGGCGCCACCCATCCAAAAGGTTCGAAGTCGAAGTCATCCGCCGTCTCCATAGCTGAACGGCGAAAAAAAAAAATCTCAAAACGGAGTCAGCGGACATACTATTCCATAAACATACCGAACGCTTCCTTCAGACGCTTGCATTCGTCAAGCAGGCGACGAAGACCCTGGATGTCATGCGTCTGGAGGGTGATAGGTGAGAATGGGGTATCTTCTCCCGGATTGATGGTTACGGTGAGCTCTGCAGATAGAGATGAGGGTGTCAGACGGTGTGGCATTTCGACACAGCGGGAGCGTGCGTTTGATTCGGGCGGAACATGGCCGCACTCCGTTCAGAACGAGGCGCAAGCATGGTTCTATCCGACATCTGAGACAGGGCACGCAACTTCATCTATCATGTTCTGGGCATGCCCATACTGACAGTGTCAAAGCCGACAAGTTCCGCGCGGCAGCAGTAAGACGAGCAAACTCCGGTGCAAGAGCGTGCACAACGGCCGCCTGCTAAACCCTATTGACTTACCTGTCTTTGGCTGGTTGAGGGAGAACGAGCTTCCGGCCGCCGGCGAGGACAAGTCTAGGGTAGTCTGCCGAGGTTGGGACATAGATATCGAAAAGCCGTGTATTATTGGGAAGGCATGCTCAACGAGGTAATCATCGGGTATAGAATGCACCAGCGGCGGCTTGTGGGTGAATACAAAGACGCTGAAGAACGAAAGTTCAGTAATCCGGCCGCTGCGATGGGGTTCTTGGCACCACTCCTTGGAAACTGAACCACAACGTGGGTATAACTGTATCAACGCTCGTAGAACGACCCTGAGTCTTGGCGACATTACGAGCTGGAAGATGCACTATGCCACCAGCCCAGGGATATCGCCTTGACCGCAGTCTCGCACGTAGATAGTGCCATCTGCACCGACGAATTTCTAAGCCACCAATGTATCACGACTGTGCTGAACCGATCAAGCACTGGGTTTGACAGCGCCCAACAAGAAATATCCTCAACGCACCGCATCGACAACGAAAATGGCGGCCGTACCACGAAGGGGCAAAATACCCGTCCATACATGGCTGCCACAGTGCATGCGCATTGCGCACCCAGCGCGCTCCGACAGCGGTCGCGCCAAAGTACCGGCTGCCTCGGAGGCGCAGTATTGCATTCACTAACGGAAACATACTGTCGCCGCCATGGCCCGTTGCAATCGGTAGTTGTGCCCGAGGCGGTTCATGAGAGCGTGAATTGGGTCCTGAGCTGCTTATATGCGTGTTATCTCCCTCATACGCGCGAGACCACGTAGCTCGGATCCTCAGCGCAGTCGCAATGACTGAGCATATGGGGTTGAGGTGAGAGGGTATATGCATCTCGACATCAGTAGACCCCTCTATCAAACCATGCCCACCCACTCGCGCTCCTTGGCACGCCTCGCACGAACCCTGTCATCGCACCATGCGATGTGCGGCTACATAAGAGATCAAGGCAGGAGCCATAGGCAGCCAACCAGCTGCTCTGACGAGACAACGGGAAAAGCCTGGGCAGCGACTTTCCTATCCGGCAGACTGGAGGATTGCAACAACCTGTCTGCGAAGTGGATCTGCGCACGTAGCACGTCTCGTTCGCGGTCATCTCGTATGGCGTGCAGACCATGACCGTGTGCACTGACGAGGAAGCACGCTATCGCGAGGGTCCGACAATCATCCTCAGCTCTGGGTCTGTTCAGAAACGCGCGTTTGGCGGGAGGCAGGGTACGCTGGACTCCTGCTAGGTGCTAGAGATCTCTTCACGAGTGGGCTCACTGTGCAGAACGACACCGCGTCTCGGACCGAGCCTCTCACACTGAATATGTGACGCTCTCCCACCTCGAGTCCCTTGCGAGCTAAAACCTGTTCTGAGCCTACATCGCTGCCCCGCCGCACGACATGAGTCACCCGCACTAGGAGTGCGAGTTCCCAAAGGTCGGTCGAATGGACCTTCGTGAAGAGACATGGCGGGCATAGCCCCAGACGTAGTGACAAGGAATCCTCGGGTAATCCTCGACTCACGATACCTTCCTGTGCCGTATAAGGCCCCAAAGACGTCCTATCCCAAGATTCTGACGTTTCTAGTGGCCAAACAGGTTCCTATCCTGAACCACTTTTGCGGACGAAGGAAGGTTTGGGTCGAACGCCACCTTTCTCTCGGCCGCGAACCTTCTGCATACAGCATCAATCGCAGGGATATGTGGCCTTCTTGGCGATCAGCCATGCGTGCAACACGCCCGAGGATTCCCTGAACATTCTCCGCCGCCGCCTCCGGGGCGTTGCCCGCCGTGACAGACTAAGGTGCGCGCACTCGCGATGAAGCATGAGGCAGGGGTTGCTAGCTCCTGGTCGAATGCACCTTCATGCAGAGACCAGGCGTATGACCAACGCATCCGTGCGGCAGGTGCAGCTTCCATTGCCACAGTACGTCTATGCACACGCGGCTTACACGTACATGCGTACATCCTTGCACCTTCGCACCGTCGAAGAGAAGACCCACAAACTCTCAGCTCAACACGTCCGCCCACGGGACATTCTCACATGACACATCGCATCCCTTCCTCAACCTCAATACTGACTGGCACTCAGCAGCGACATCAGCGTCTGGCCCATACCCCGTACCCCAATCCCCAACATCGAGTGAGAACGTACGACTCGGGCGACTCACCATCCATGCTCGTGTTTCCCATCGGCGTGGACGTGCGAGACCACGGCGAGGATCTTCCTGCGCGGCACGGGCGGCTCATGGTCGGACCCAGGCCAGGTCTCCTGCTCGGACTCTGAGTCGGGCCTCGGGGCGGAGCGCGTGTCGATCGCGACCTTGACGTCCTCGGTCGGGCGGATGATTTCTTGCGCGATGTCCAGCGCGGTCGACATGGGGAGCGAGGTTCCACGTTTCGTTGGGTTCACTGCGCGTCGTGGCCTAGGTTTGCGAGATGAATCCGCCTGCCCGTGATCGCGAGGTGCCCAAGATGGTGCAGAAAGCTCAAGAAGTCAAGCACAAGACTCGAGGTAGCCAAGATCGTCGTCGCGAAAGAAGAGCTGCGGTTTGTTTCGTTGTAAGGGAGCATGTACTCCACTGTTGTATCAAGGGGTGTCTTGGGTCCTATTGATTAATTATGGTTGGTACCTTTCAAATCACTTGGCATCCTAATACCTCCCTACAGAGTTATCTAAAGCTCTCTGAAGGCTATTCCGACCCATCTTTGACCGTTTGAAATACTTAGAGGCATAATTCGCGTCGGCAATTGCCAGGTCGCGAAGGGTCTATTCCCACGTTTCCCCGCATAGGTCATCGGTGCGCGGTGGATGTACAGTAAGGATGACCTCGCCCAGCTCCATTCTCCGCCCCGCCGTCCGACGCAATCCCGAGCAGCGACAGAAGGACACCGTCGCCAGGAGTCGGGAAGCAGGCATGGCGGACAGGCGAGAACAGACAAAACAAACGGGCCGTTGTCGTTGTCGTGCCACCGAAGAGAATTGGATGGGACTAGAACGGACGGGAACCCCGCGCACAGGGCTGGCGTGCTTCGAAAGTCCCAGAACGTGACGCAGCGTCCTGGGGGACCTGGCCGTCGGTTCGAGCTCCTCCCTTTGGCGACGGTCACGCGAGCGAGAGTTCGCAGTGGCGCAGCACTCCTATATAACCCGCATCCGCCCAGCCTTCCTCTCCCACTGCATACCATCATCCCCCATCGTTGCTTTTGTCGCACTCTTCAACACCAATCAACCAATCTTACATTCTCCTCTTCTCCGTTCTTGTAACGTTCTTGCGCCCATCATGACCCGTACTGCGCGCGCGTCCTACCCCAACGCCATCGCCAAGGATCGCTCCGAGGCGAAGAACGGCAAGGACAAGCACATCCCCAAGGGCGGTGCAGGCACACACAACTGGGGCCGCCTTGAGGACGAGCTTGAGCTTGAGAACGCCGCGTTCGAGGACGAGCAGGCCGAGTTCGAGGAGGCCACAGGTACGTCGCGCACTGCCTCTGCTATCCCTAATACGGGCCGTCATGTGCTGACCGTTGGTATGCATCAGGTGTCTCGGTGAACGAAGCCGCCGAACAGCGCTCTGTGCCCGGACGGCGGGGCAGCTCCTTGACCCCGGAGGAGGTCCAGCAGGGCATCGAGTTCCGCAAGAAGGCCCTCAAGTCGCCCGACGTCGACCTTGGCTCCATCGCGCGCACTGCGCCCGCTATCTCCACGTCCCCCTCTCAACCCACTTCCATCGTCACCGATGCTGATGTACGTCTGTCGTTTTTGTTCGAATCTTTGAACACAGACCGGTGCTGACTCCGCCTCCCTCTCCTGCAGACCAACACCATTGCCGGTGGCGCTCTCAAGCAGTAACTTATAGCATAGAACCAGGACTCACATCATAATCGGTCGCCATTGAAGCACACAACATCATACATGTAACATAGTGTTTCGCAACAAGTTGTAGTTGTATCCCGCTCTCTCGTGCGTGCTTGTGCTTCTGCGACCGGCCGACGCCACAACGTCGCCATGACGTCATATACTCAGCAGAAGTGAGTACTGGTGTATTACGTTCTGTGACCGGTGACCAGTGAATCCGAGCGACCTAGTAGTTCTAATAGTGTTGCTCGTTCTTATCTTCCTTCACTTGAAGTTGCTGAAGTTCGCCGCGATTCACCTCCTCTTCTCCTTCTCCAGATCACGTGACTACGACCGCACGGGCCTCTGCTTGCTGCATCACTACCAAGCTCTATCCAACGACCATGTGCTCTTCAGCTTGATTCTTGCTGCACTTCGACCTCGAGCACGATGACAAGTTATAGGTACTTTCGTCCGCGGTGCGGTGGATCTCATCGAGGCCAGACATTCAATTCCTTGGAAGCCTTCATGAAGCGTGCACGGAAGCTTGACATACTTGCGCCAGCAATGATCTAGGGAGCTGTTTCTGTACCTTGCATGTTATACAGGTCGTTCCGCACAAAGCAAGAAGCCGAGCTTGGGTTGCGACATCGCGGCAACATCCCGCCTAGTGATGTGCCAAGCCCGGCTCCAAGCCGTCAGGCTCCCAAAGCCGGCCCTCTTCAGGCCGAGCTGAGCCGAGCTTCGAGGACGGCTTTCGGAGCCTGATGGCTCGGCTCACCACTTCTGTGAGCTCGAGCCGGGCTCTCGAGCTTGAGCCTGACACTACGGATGGGAGGGGCAATTATGGTCAGTTCTTTAATGAATAACAGCCTAAAAACTGTATAATTCAAGCTCACAAACCTTTCCTGCAGTATTTATTTGTCTCGTCTCTCGGTGGGGGCCCCCGGAAGTCGTCAATGTTGCTTTCTCAAAGCCACGACCTTGCAAGCGCCCGCTGTACTCGGGCTCCAGCTCAGGCCGAGCCGAGCTTGAGCTGAGCCCAAGCCGTCCTAGAGAGCCCGGCTCACCACTTCGACAAGCCGTAGCTCCCAAAGCCGAGCCGTAGCCGCGGCTTTCGAGCCGAGCCGGGCTCTGCACATCACTAATCCCGCCAGCTCACACAGCAGCACTCTACATAAAGCTTCAGTCCCAAGGCTCCCTGAATATAGGACAATATCAATGTCGACATGGCCAGTTTCACAATACCCTCTAGGCCTCTATGGACCGACGAAGGAGCCCAGCGCCCCATTGGTGCATTTTGGCGGGGATGGTCAGCCTCAGCCTCCGCGATCCCTGTCACTTCACGGTCAGCCTCAGGACCGACTACAATGCCAATATAATACCGACCCCCCACCGTTCTGTTCTCCCTCTTCCCTTTCTTCCGTCCCCCGTGTTATCCTTTGCTTTCCACCTGCTATCATGCCCGCCATTCGCCTCGACATGCTTTCGCATCACTATCCTCTCGCTTTCGAAGCTACTCTTCTTTCTCTCGCCGAATCTCAGGCGTTCAGGATGCTCCTCTTCCCCACCGCCCTTGCGCTCGCCATCTTCTGGGTCATCATCGTCAAGCTTCTGGCACAATCGCAAGGCAAGGCCGTCTTCAGGTTCCTCTACGCCGCCCTCTGCACCCTGGTCCTCAGCGTCCTCACCTACGTCATCATCCTTCTCGACGTCAGCCACGGGGTAGTCCAGCTCAGGCATAGTATCACTGGCAACTCGTCCTCAGTTGCGCCTTACCTGCACTACGTCCCCTACCTCGCTGCCGCCCTTGGAGCAGCGTGGTTCAGCCGGCATGTCAAGACGCTCTGCAAGGTCATCGCCAACCAGCGGGCCACGATCGCTGCTCAGATGGCCAAGCTCACGACGCTCGAAGTCAGCCTCCAGACGTCCCGTACCACCGAGGGCACCCTCCGCTCGGACGTCACGCGCCTCGCACACAAGGCCGACACGCTCAAGCACCACGTCGACGCGCTCGAGAGCCAGGTCAGCACGCTCGAGACCGCGGACGCCGCAAAGGCCGAATGCATCGTCGGCCTCGAGGTCACCGTCGAGCAGGCGGAGGCGCACCCTGAGGCCACGGAGCTCGCTATCTGCCAGAGGGACGCTACTACGCGCAAGCAGGCTTCCGCTTCACGTGCGGAGATCGATGGCCTGAAGACTACTCTCTACGCTGCGCGCTCTTCCGCGGCAGACCGGGAGGCAGACCTCACGCAGACGAAGGCCGCGCTCAAGAGCACACAGAAGGTTTTGGGCGTCGCCCGGGACGAGCTTGTTGTGCGTTCCTTTTCTTTCTATCTTATACCACCGACTGAAGTCGTGCTGACTATGGACAGAACACTCGCAAGAACGCCAACGCTCAGATCCACGAGCTCAAGGACCAAGTTCAGCATGAGAAAGTACGGGGATGCGCCAAGGATGCCGCACGCAAGGCCTGTGAGAAGACATTCACCTCTGTCATCGCCGACAAGGATGCTCTTATGGGGGAGCTCAAGACGTCGCACGCGGAGGCCGTGCTCGCTGGCCAGGCCCAGACGAAGGTGCTTGCTCTCTTCTGCCCGACACCAGGCAGAGCTTTCTGACGAGTATACACAGACCATCGTCAAGCATGCACTCAGCATCAAGTCTCTCGAGGAGAAACTCGCCGCCAGCCGCAACACCGAGGCGGCTCAACGCCAGACGATCATCTCCCAGCGCGAGGGCCTCTCGACCAAGGACGCGGTCATCTCCGCTCAAGAGGAGTACCTCAACGCCAAGGATGTCACCATTGCCGCACAGCAGCAGGCGCACATCGCTGCCATCGACGCCCGCGACGCGCAGATCGCCAAGCTCCTCGCCGCCCTCGCCGCCGCCAACGAGGCTCTCGCCCAGCGCCAGTCTCCCCAGTCGTCCGACTCCCAGTCAGCCACAGCCGCCGACGCTCCGCAGCCCACCGCGAGCCTCCCCACCACCACTACGCCCCCGGCACCGCACTCTCTTCTTCTTGAAGAAGAGACGACGCTCGATGCCGTGGTGGTGGAGGACGCCCCACTGCCCACCCAGGCTGCGGAACTGAAGCAGCAGAACTCGGATACTGAGGAGAAGCAAGCTCAAGTACTGGCGACCCTCGAGGCCTCGGCTTCGGCCATCTTGCGATCGGGGATGTCCCTCGTGTCCGAATCTCTGCAGGAGATCGCTCTGAGCACCTCGTCCGAGATGCTCTTCAACGTAGAGCTGGACATGATCCCCGCCGCGGACAGCTTCTTTGCCCTCGCGCCGGCAGCGATCGCTGCGGACTACGACGACGACGATGTCCAGGAAGAGGCTGAAGTTCCCCGGGCCCTCCCCACGCCTGCCGAGGCAGTCACTGCGGTCCTTGCAGCCTCGATGTCGGCCATCCTACGGTCCGGGCAGTTCCTTGCGTCCGAATCCCTCGCGATTGTCGCTCTGAGCACCTCGTCCGAGATGCTCTTCAACGTCGACTTCGACACCCTTGTGGACAGCGCATCCTTCGAGCTCCCTCCTTCCGAGTCTACGACGACCGCCGCCGACAACGTCCGCATCCAGCCCGAGTCCGAGGTCGCGCCTGCGCCCGCCTCGCCATCGCACATCGTGGCGAGCATCACCGCGGACCTGCTCATGAACCTCGTCCTCGACCTGCCCCCAGCGACCCCTAGTACCCCAGACCGCCGTTCTTCCGGTCTACCAGTGGTTGTGGTTGCCAACGCGGAGTCTCCCCTTGGCCCGAACATGGTCGCTAGCTCCTCGTCCCAGCTGCTCTTGCGTGAGGCCTCCTTGGAACTTCCCCCGCTTTCTCCCTATTAGGGCCTTGTTGCCCTTATACCCCTTATACCCCTTGGTGCTTGCTTTATTTATGGTTGCGTTCCCGGTCCCCGGATGTGATACGATACGGTTATGATACGGTTATGATATACGATACGATATACGATACAATATACCAGTCTGTACGATTATAATAGGTACGCGAGGCGCATGCGTACCCGAGCGGCGAGTCGAGTCTCATCTGCATAGTACCTCATAGCATACATAGCATACTACATAAAGCCTTCACATACCAGCATATACACATATAGTTCCGTTCGAGCTTGTACTATACCTCCCCTCCTCTCCGCTCTCTTCCCCCCGGGGCCGCTCACCCCCTCCCCCCTACATTAATCCCGCTTGCATATGACTCGGTTGCAGGATGTGTTTCGGTCTCGGAATGTCTCGTATATCTCATAGTACACACACATTATTTATACAGAAAATTGCCCCTTGAACGAAGATTGGATGGAAGGCTCAGGCCTCAGGGGAAGAGGGGAGAGGAAGATATCTTGAGTAGCCCAGCGCGGCCGCCGGTTTGGAGGCTGCTTCTGACACCCATCGCACGACGACATTGCGACTCGACGAGTCGACGTGTTGTATCATTGTCTCGACTGTATCTGGTACAAAGTATACATGCATGCCAGTGGGGGAGCGGTGGACATTCGAGAGGGGGAAACATCGATCACAACGTACACGCATGAACATACTTTATCTACATACAGTAATACAAGCTCGAAGCGCAATTCACAACAACAGGTACCTCATCGCCCTCTCCACTTCCTCCTCGCACCACGCCTCGAAGGACCGGCGCCTTCCCTCTGGAAGGAGTGACAACACCGATGATCGTCCGAAATCGATGATGCGGTAGCTCGCACTGGCGTCAGACCGCTCCTTGCGGGGGACGGAGAGAGGACCGGGCTGGCTGAGCATGTTCCGCGGGTACGTCGAACCATTCATGAAGCCCGCCTTGTGCAGACGCTTTATGAGCTCGAAAACCTTCTCCCTACATGCCCCTTTAGCTGTGTATCTGGGTGGAACGGATATGCGAGACGTACCGTTCATTGCGCGGGAGGTCGCGCGGTTCGATAGGACTGCCGCATTCCTCGACCAAGAGGATGCGCGTAGGCCAGCTAACCAAGCACTCGTCGTCCTCATCACAATGCCGGTGGCGTCCGTCATACAGACTGCCGTCTGCTTCGACCGCACCATAATACCCATAGAATTTGGGTACGATCGCAGGCTCCCACTCACCCACCTGCGTCTCGTCAGCAGGGGTCTCTGCCGGAGGTGCAGGTCGTGGTGGAGGCCCAAGGCAGTTAGCATCGTGGGAGTCAGATATAGATTCTGACTCCACTGCGCTCGTCGATGTGGTCGACGCGTTCGGCGATGCGGCGCTGGCAGCATCGTCGGTGCTGGAGATGCCATCTTTGGCAGGCGGACCTCCGGACATATGCGCACGTAGCGCACGGGAGTGCGACGGACGGCTGAATACTCGTCCGTGTCCCTGGGATGCAGACGCGTGATGTTGTTGATGTCGTGCACGAAGAGTTCACCGGGCAAGAGCTGATCTGGGATGAACGTGTCAAGCGGAGAGAGGCCGGACAGGGAGTAGTCGGATAGATCGTGATTGAAGAGAGTCGGCCCGATTTTCCACTTGAAGACACCCAAGTCGATGGAGAAGATCGCATCTAGCTCTTCTCTACCCAAGCGCGATCCATCGACCATATCCTCTTCGGCTTGATTACTTTGCTGCACCAGACCTCGTGCCTGATGATACGCCCTAGGTGGTTTCGTCAGCGATGCAGTGGAATTCATCGAGTCCAGGCATTTTTTTGTTTTCGGAACTTCCTTCGTTATTCGAGTCGTTATTTCGTGAAGCGTGCATGGAACTTCTTGCCATGCTACTAGCCCAGCAATGACCCGAGATCCCGAGAGTCGTTGCTGTAGTAGCTTGTAAGTTATACAGGTCGTCATCCTGCGCAAGGCAAGAAGCCGAGATTGAGTTGAGTTGCGCAAAATCCCCCTCATCCCCGCCAGGCGGCGGCGTGCGTCAAGGCCCAGGCTGGACCTGTTTCCCCTACAGCGTAAGTACGCGGAACAATCAATATCTCCGAGCAGTACTACATAGCGATACTCTATCAATCATGACGTGTAGAATTTGAACTCGGCAGCACTTGTAAAGTACCTCGTACCGCGGACGCCCGTAGTTGTTCGCCTCGTATTCACTCAGGCTCACTTGAACGCGTGCGGCGACTGGGCAATGAGCATGGCCGTTAATGATTGATTCCGGTGCGCGACTGCGCTGCTCGAGAATTGGTAGTGTCAGTGAGGATAAGGCGAACGTGCAACGGCCAGTTAAGCTCAAGTGTTGAGTCTTGAGTAAGTAAATGATCCTGGGTTTCGGCTGTGTACCTAGTAGTACTACTCAACTTGAAGTAGTAAGTACGTCACGGTTACTCGCGCGGCCTGGCAGTGGCAGGCTGCCGCCTGCCGAGTCCCGATCGGCGACGCGCGAAGCTCAAGAAGTGTGGTTAAGTGTTCTGCTTCTTACTCTGTTTCTTTTTCGCCGGAGGTTATTTTTGATCCGAGGGACATCATCCTACGTCCTATGCTGTGGCGTAATGCTACCACTATATAAGTAGAGTCCATATCACTCAGATATTGATATTAATTGTCCTCTGAAATTCGAATTCGAAGGGGAATTTAGACGGACCCCGCCTTGGCAGTTCGCGGACGATCGGAGACGCGTTCCTGAGTCCTGCACAACGCATTCAGAGGAGAGAGAGAGGGTAGGATGTGGGTGCTTGTATATGCGTGTTGTTCGTGGTCGCGATTTTATATCGCTGATCCAACGTGTGCAGAATGATGCGTACGATACCTCGATGAGCCAGACGGACGGCCTCTATGTAGCCTGTAACCTGTAACCTATAACTCCATCCTCCGCTCTTCTCCCTTATATCTTCTCCATTTCCCTTCTCCGCTCCCCGTTCTCCACCGCACACCCGCTCACAGCCCCAGCATCCGGCGCGAAAACTGCCACACCGCAAAGCTCACCGCCTTCATCGGCACAACCTTCAGATACCCGATGCTCAAGCCAACGTAGAAGCCGCGCCAGCCGCTCGCCGCCCAGATCGTGCGCACGGTCTCGCCCCAGCGGAGCCAGCGGTCGGGGCGCGTGACGCCCCCGACCTGCATGCGCCGGCGGACGACCTCGAACGGGTAGGAGACGGTCTGGGCGAGCGCGCCCGCGACGGCCCCGATGGAGAGGTCGGCGAGCGGGGTTGCTTTTTGCTTGTGTTTCGGGTGGTTTTCACCTGGGGAGGAGGAGGGCGGGGGCGCGGGGAGGAAGGTGGCGCGGAGGAAGCCCCAGGCGAGGAAGGAGGTGCCGGCGTAGGGGATCATGCCGGCGACGCTGACGGTGAAGCCGCGGTAGAACTTGAGGAGGGGGAAGCGGGCGAAGAGCGTGCTTGGGCTCGGGCTCGGGCTCGTACCCGGGGCGGACGCAGACGCGCCGGGGCTGGCACTGGGGGCGCCCTCGGAGTAGATGAGGCGCATGATGGAGAGGAAGGAGGGGCGGTGAGCGGGGCCTGCGCCTACGCCTGCAACTGCACCTGCGGCGGAGCGGGTCGCGTAGGCCATGCGGACGCGGACGAGCTCGAGGGGGTAGGTGAAGAGGACGGAGGTGACGCCGGAGATGGCGCCTGCGGTGAAGCGGCGGAGGTTTGTCTGCTTGTCTGGGGTGGGCATGAGGATGGCCTCTGCCTGGTCGTAGGTCATGAAGTTGATGGCGGCATATGGGAAGATGCGGAGGAGGGTGGCGGAGTGGCCCTGGAGGAGGCCGCGGACGCCGTTGTCGTGGTAGATGGAGGCGACGGCGCGGAAGGCACCGCTCCATGTGCCGGCATAGCGTTGGAAGTCGGGGTTGGAGGCCTGGAAGAGGATCTTGACGCGGTCGAGGGGCGCGACGACGGTCTTGGCCACGCAGCCTGCAATGCCGCCTGCGAGCCCCGAACGGATGACGTACTGCAGGCTCTGCCTATCCTTCCTGGGTCCATCGGAGCTCATTCGATCGTCTCTCCTGGCCGGTCAAAAGCTTCAGTTCATGCCAGCGGGCGACGGTGCGGGGAGAGAGAGAAAGGTGAGATGCGGGGAGGACGACAGCGACAGCGCGCGCGAGGTAAAACTCATCCTCCGCCAGGTCCGTCCCCCGCATTATGTAAGGATCGCGCGTCTCGTTTGCCTTATTCGTCTGCGACGTCATGGCCAATCACCGTCTTCTCTTCTGTCGTCTGCTCGATATCATGGCCAGTCTCAGGTATGTCCTCCATTCGTTTTCGTAGCCTTTTGCTCACCCAGACGCGTACAGACAAACAGGGACCCCCCTTCTTCGGCTCATGCGGTGGTGGTTGACTTTGCACGCCCGCCCGATCGCCTTCCTCGGTTCCCGCCCCCATAAGTAAGGGCACCGTCACTCGAACACGCCTTCACTCTCTCTCCCCCGTCCCACCACCATCCTCGACGTTCGCCCGCCAACCAGCAGCCCGCCCGCCCAGCCAGCCGACCACCGTACTCAGTCACAACATCTCATCACAACCCCGACATGTGGCATCCAGTACAGCTCCTTCGCCAACTCCCCGCTACGGCGATCAACATAGGCCCGCCGTCGTTCGACATCGATCTCGGTACAGCAATGCACGAACTGGCGGATGACTACCTCATCGACATCTTGGCAATCCTCATCACCTTCTACGTCCTCCTGGCCCTCCCCCTACTTGTCTCCATGGCGTACAGCGACTACGAGCAATACAAGATGGCCCAACGGTATGCGCAAGTATTCGCTATTCTGGAAACCCGCGCCGCAACAACTGTCGACCATTATGTCCTTGAGGCTGTCTGGGATATCGGGGCGCCCTACCTTCGCGCCTTCTGGGCGGGGTGCGCCTTCATCCTCGTTGCCCTCTCCAGCCTCGTCGTCACTGGTCTACGCGCCTCCCTTAGCTTGACCGTCCGCGTCGCCATGCTCCTCGGCGTAGTCCTGGGCCTCGTCTCCGGCGTCGGCACAACCATGGTGCGCTCGCTCGCATGCACCGCTCACTCGCTGTATGCGTTCCCCAGCAAGTGTGCAGCCATGGTTCGTTGGTGGATGGTTCGCGTCCTTCTGCTCGCCCTGCAAGATTATAGGTTCCAGGTGGTGGCCGAGTGTGGTTGGTCCATGGCGCATGTCAACGTATGTCTTGAGTTGGTCCTCAGCGACGTCGGTATACTGAGTCGGATACAGGCTATTGCGGCTCCGCTTCCCTCGGACCGCCTTTCAACAGCCGTACTCTGTCGTCCATCCCTCTCAGTCGCCATCGTCAACACCATCCTTACGACGCTTCCAGGCTCTGTCCGCAGGCCAACGCTCCTCGGTCCCTCGAAGTTCAACGCTGTTGCTCCTCTCACTGGCCTCCAGAACTTCCTCATCCGGTCCTGCGGTACGTGCTCATCTGCTCTGTTCTACACTCGTCTCATTGACCGAAATAGGATCACAAATCCGCATCCCAAGCATGGACTGGACGTTCTACGGCGTCCTCCGCGCGTGCGATCTTCCCAAGGCCCTCTTCACGGCCTTACGCCCTTGCTCTTCGTCTGCACGCTTGTTCCTCTGCGGCTTTGTCCACCTCGACCTCGTCACCGATGCGCTCACGGTCCGCATCACGGTATATCATCTCGACGGGCAGTCTTTCGACCTCACCCTCGGCGCATACTTCGGCGCGATCGTTGCAGGATCTGCAGAAGTCATCTCATCCACCAGGTGTCGCTTCCTGACCTTTGTTCGACGTCTGGCCATCTCTGCGGTGTCAGCACCGTCGACGTTCATCGGCACCTCAGCGCATGCCCTCGTCTCCACTGGTCAAGCCTTCGTGCGCAAGCCACTTCGTATCGCGGCAACATTCCGGCTCAGGATTCATGCATCGCCATACAAACAGCCGATGCTGATCCAAGGTGTGTTCTGCCGCATGTTCCCACTTTATGTACTTACTCATGGACTGCATAGCGTGCGGGCACAGTCAGTCAGCGACGCTCTCCCTCGCTGGCCTGACTGCAATGGATCTTCTGGCAGCGTTCCGCTACCTGACGAACCTTGTCCGTCCGTCGCCCATGGTCTTCGCCTGCGGAAGGATCAATGTCCACATGCAGGCACTCAAGTTCGTCGCCGACCTCGCTACCTTCGGGAGCGAGCGAAGCGTGCAAGCTATCCCGACACAGTCAACTACCATTCAGGACAGCCAACTCGCGGAGGGCTCTGCTCTCTGCCACGGGGACTTCGAGCACACCACGGCTGTCCCTTACGGCCCTCATCGCGCGTTGGGATCTATTTGCGGTAAGCGATAATATCATCTTCACGACTTCGTACTGACGTGACTCTACAGCCCTTGATTCGGCGCTGGACACGATCACACTCTTTGGTCGTTGCTTCCAGCCGCATGAGCTCTTCTCTGCCTACGAATACGGACACTTCCAGATCCGCACCGTCAAGACCCTCTTCTGGAGCGATACTCTCTGGTTCCAGCACCATGGCCAGGAGACCTTATTCCGCGTTCATACGTGCCGGTCAAACGCCATCCAGGACAGTGAGGTCGCGGAGAGCTTTGCGCTCCGCCATGGGAGCCTGGAGCACACCGCACGGTTCGATGTGCTTGCGCTCGAGGTCACCCCTCCTGTCTTTTACGGTCCACACCGTGCGGCGGAACCTCTCCTCGGTAAGCATTGATTTTCCCAAAGGTGACAACTTCGTACTAACATGTATTCTAGCGTGCGCTTCTGAGCTGGACGGGGTCACCATCTCGGGGCACCGCTTCCAGTTCCGCGAGCTTCAGCAGGCCTTCACATACGGATATTTCGCCATCCACGAGGTCAGGACCCTGTTCACGAGCAGCAGCATTCTTTTCAAGCACCACGGCGAGGAGATCGTCCTCAACGTTCGCGCCTACCAGCGACCACTCGAGGTCATGCACACGGCCTTCGAGGATACCCTCCTGGCACTCCCCTCCGCCACGATCACCGAGGTTAGCGACGCAGACGACACTGAGGACCCCGACCGGACTCTTTGCGAGCCCGAGATTGAGGACTTCGTCGACGTCACGAAGCCCAGCTACTGCACACCGTGCGACGCAGAAGATGATTTCGCTTTCCCCACCTCGTCATCCTTGAGCGCACTGGACCAGCTTCTCCATGACGACGATGAAGAGGAACTTGAGGACTTCGACGCACTACCAAGCGACAGGAAGCTCGCCGCATTCAAGGTGCGGATATTTGAAGACGTCTTGCAAGGTTTCCAGGAGCCGTCACGATGGGAGAGGTACGATCTCGTCCCTCCGCTCCTGCTCGTAGTGCAGGGTACGACGTCGGCAATAGGCGACGATGGAACGACATCCTCCCACTGCGGTCAGTACTTCTGTCCGCCGCCACCCTGCGTACCGACACTGGTAGAGCCCGAGCTCCCCAAGCCCAGTGTCAAGCCGCCGCCGGCGACCGCAGAGCCTTCGAAACCTCGCACCTCTTCGAAGTCCAAGGCAGCAGCACCCAGCCACCCCGCCCAGCAGCCTGTCGCGGCCACCAAGAAGCCGCGGCCACGCAAGCGTCAGTCAAAGTCGAAGAAGGCGGCTCTTGAGCCTTCGACGAGCATGGACCCCACGGCTTCGGTGCCGGGTTGCTCTCCCTCTCCCTCTGCATCCGCCGCCAAGGTCGTTCTGAATTCAGAGCCTTCGCCGGCTTCTACCTCCCAGTCCGAGGCCTCTACCTCTAAGCCTTCCGCTCCTTCCTCTGCCTTTAAGCCTGCGGCCTCTACGTCCAAGTCTGCGGCTCCAGCCGCACAGCCAAGCACGGACGAGGTGAAGATCAAGCACCGCGGTCCACGGACGCCGACAGCGGAGCGGCGGAGGCGACAGAAGGAGCGCGCGGCTGCAGCGGAGGCTCTGAACCAGGCCGCAGCCGCGGCCGCGTGAGGGTGACAAGTGTCGCGTTTGAGAGGAACGTTCACATACCATATAGACGTACAGTATATTCGGGTTCGTACATATTTCTCGACATCTCTACCATGGACGCGTACTACTACTTGATTACTTGATTACTGGATTACTGGGTTACTGGATAGACCGTACTTATAGAGTACTTATTGCGGCTCGGACACGGACTCGCGTATTTATTGGCTGCTTGCCATACCTAGACGTTACTTAGACTGTACTTGTATCCTGGACGCACAGACTACATACATCATCCATCTCACAGCCTACTGCCAGTGTACTTCTAGTAATAATGCATCCGTTTCCGTTTCATCTTACTTCCAGTGGGAGCGTCTGCGAACGGGCCACGTCCGTCTCAAGCCCCGCCCGGATGTTCTCTCTTCTCTACGTCGACCATGTCTCTCCCTCCCCTGGGAGATGACATATTCGACGCGACCGTCCTGCTTCTTGATCGTCTCCAAGTCCACGATCGCTTCCGCCTGACCTTGTCTTCTGGGCTCGCAAGCCTACCTGTCACTGGCAACAGATTCGAGAGAGAGAGATTCTGCTAGGTATATACAACAAGCATTCAGTGGTAAACTAATCATACAGTATGGGAGCCTGGAGGATGATGCGAGAACTTGAACGAAAGCGAGAGCAGACACAGTGAGAGGTATGTACGGAGTCGGATAACTAAACAATCATAAATCAAGAAGGAACTCAGCAAGAAGGATGATGATACAAGACTCGAGCAGCAGATGCAGTGGTACAGTTTGGCGACAACGACGATGAGAACAAAAAGATAGCAAGATAGCAAGCAAGTGGAACTGTACTCGAGTACAGAGTGCCGTCAGCATACTAAACCGACAAAGAGCGGACAGAGACAGAGACACACCTAGATAGCACTCCCGCACTCCGGGCACACAAACGCCGGGCCCCCAAGCAACGCCTGCATCTCCACAAACCCCTCCCACCGCCGCTCCCAATACGGCGTATACACCGACGCGAGCAGGTCGAACCCCTCGAGGCCCGCGCACAGCGCCTCCAGCTGCGCGACGCCGTCCTCCGTGTCGAGCCAGGCGAACGCCTCGAGGTCGTCGGCGAGCTGGAGGAGCTGCGGGAACCCGCCTGCGGTGGTGGTGTTGGTGGTAGTGGTGTTGGAGGTGGTGGGGGCGGGGGCCTCGGGGCGCCCGGAGTGCTCGATCGCGGTGTAGACGAAGCGGCGCGCGAGGGCGACGTCGGCGACGTTCCCGATCGCCCAGCCGTGCGGCGCCCCGGAGCAGCGCGCGATGGGGGATTGGGCGATGGAGAGGAGGCTGGGGGGGAGGTGCGCGAGGATGAGCGGGGAGCGGCCGAACATCTCGAGGGCGTCCGAGATGTCGAGCTGTGTACATATTATCATTAGTGTAGCGGTGAGTGGATAAGTACGAGAACAGGGAGGGACACAGGACACAGGGACAGAGGTTTGATCAGGACTGCGTGTGTGGGGAGGGGTGGGGAGGACGTTACCTTGTCCGAGGCCAGGGCCATGTCCTCTGCGGACTCTTGCTCGGAGAAGTAGGCGAAGGTCGCGAAGGGGACCTCGCTGTATGGGTCGACGGCGAGGAGGCGGAGGCCGCGGGTGGAGGGCGGGGAGACCGTGTCGGTGTGGCCCATTGTGACGAGGCAGGAGTTGTGGTACCATTTCCGGCAGCCGAGGCGGGGGCAGAAGTGCATGATGGAGTTGGGTCCGACGGAGAGGGAGAGACTAAGGCTGAGGCTGAAGGCGGCATGTCAGATTGTTGACGAGGCCAAGGCAGAGAAAGCCTGAACAGTATGCTCCTGCTTAGGACTTTGTACTTACGTTGAGCGGAAGACGGAGGAGGAGGAGGTCCGCAGCTCAGGGTAGGGGTTGTATGGTTCGTGACATCGGCAGGTGTCCTCCCCAAACGGAGATATCTGCACAGTTCAAACATTCAACCCGTGAGTAAAGCTTGGAACACCAATCTGGCCTCAGCGTGAAGAGACTCAAGAGCAAAGACGTACTGGAGCCGCGGACTCGCCTCTCGCCGTATGCATGGCGTTGCCTTCGATGGGGGACGGCCCGTTGGATACCTTGCGCCGCCAAAAGTGGAGAGTGCTGCGGACGAACAAGTCCGTTGGCCCGAATTGGGGCGGGTCCAGCACAGTCTCATCGTATTCCTGTACATGAGTGACGGCTGCCCAGAAGTTGTGTCAGTGATGGGTACAAGCAGGAGTAGTCGTCCCCCAGTAGACGGTCGCGCTGTCTAGCACTTCCAGGCATCATGAAACATCCGAGAGCGAACCCAAGTTTTCGAAGTTTCAGCGATGGTATGTAGCCTTTGTCCCCAGGCAGCCGTCATTCCGTTGTCCATCGTCAGAGGCGACAATCCAACAAGCATCAATCGTGACACAAGTCTCTGGTGTGGACGCAGACGTAGCACTGCTCAGACCTACCTTGTAGTGTGCGGGGGGACAGGAAGTCGTGGTAGTCCGACACTATCCGCTCGTACGGGGAGCGCGTCGACCTGTCGCTAATCGCATCGTCAGTTAAGATACACAATGCAGCAAGACTAAAACACTCACAAGGAGCGGATATGAAGCTCCGCAGTGTCGTTCCTCGAGAAATACCAACGGACTTGAACCAGCATCTCTGTTTTCTCCGTGTTGGTGCGGATTTGGACGATGCGGCCCACCCACATGTCTGGGCCGTCGTCAAAATTCGAGTTGAGCAAGACGCTGTGAATACAAGGTACGTGTCAGTGATACGAGAAGAAAGTCGGTATTGTGGAACATGCTTACTCGTCTCCTCGCTGGAAGCGCGTCTTCTTCCAGCGGTAACCATCTGCATCGCGGTGCGTTGGTATATCTCCTGATCGCGCATCAAGCTGAACAAGCGGCTCACCTGGAGATTCGGGGTCCTCCTCAGGCAAGTTCACTGCCCAGTGCCGTGTGGAGTTAATCAGTGACAGGCTGCCCGCGAGATCGCCCATGCGAACTTACCAACGAACGAATTCCACACCATAGGCAAGGCGAGGAATTCGGCTTCTGCGGCCTCCAGTTCTTTGATGTTGTAACCGCCGCCTGGGGGTTTGCGGTTCCTGAGGGTCAGTAATTTTGTTCGTCTGCGCCCCCGCCGCCCCTTCGAATTCGGCTTGCTACTCATAATGGCAGGTGAGCGGGGCATGGCTTAGCGGAGGCGGGCTGCGGGAAGGGAGTTCCCAAGGTTGGGCAGCACAACACGCATGTAACAGAGTTTATAAGAAGAGAACGGCTTCCGGAGTAACTGAGCACTGTGCTGCGGTAGGTACCTGCAGTCCGTGGTGCACGCGTGAATACCTCGCTCGACAGGTACTCAAGCGCTCAAGCAAACCAACAGCAGCGCGCGCTCCCCGCGCGGCGCGTAACCTCTTCTTATCCTCCTTGGACCTCTCCTCCTTGTCCTATCCTTCTCCTCTCTCTCCTCACCGCCGTCGCCATGTCGGCATTCGGTGCATTTGGTCAGCCGCAACAACAGCAGCAACAGGCGGGACAAACTGGCGGTCTCTTCGGCGGCGGTTTCGGTTCGACGCAGAACACAACAGGTGGCTCGCTGTTCGGAAACACGCAGCAGCCGCAGCAACAGCAACAGCAGGGCTCGAACACCGGCGGAGGACTCTTTGGAGCGACGAACACGAACACGCAGGCCGGCACGACGGGAGGCGGGCTGTTTGGTTCTACGCAGCAGAGCGGCGGAGGATTGTTTGGGAGCACCGCTAACAACCAGCAGCAGAGCGGCGGGGGACTCTTTGGAGGCTCGGGACAGCAGGGAGCGAACACCTCGGCACCGGCAGGAGGGTTGTTTGGCTCCGCCCCCACAGGGCAATCAGGTGAGTGACTTGTTCGTTGGACAGTGAGGGTGGCGTCTGCATACGCTATCGCACGCGGTGTGTTCAGTGGATTGGCGTACTTCGTCTTGTGTGGCGCGGTGTGCAGGCAGGGAACTGTTCCAGCTACGCATATATCCACGACCCAGAACGTCCGAGCGACTGGGAAGTTTAGGAAAGGACTTTGCGCCAGATGGGCTACTGTGACGCGTCCGCCGCGTAGCCTGAGAGTCCCATCTACGCTCTCTACTAGCTTGAGCGCATAAGTCACAACAAGTCGTACGAATGGCCACAGTATTGTGGCCAAGCCGATTGGTATGTGCGCGGAGGGCAACAAGACTGAGTACCTGCGTTAGGCAATGCCCGTATGCTGTCCGAATTCCATGACAAGGCAGGAGGTGGCGGATTGTCCATAGGACTAGTCCGCTAGACGAACGCCTTGTGAAATTGACTCTCTGCCATAGTTCCTATAAGATACAATCAGACTTTGTATGAATACATTCTACATTGTGTCAACGGCATCTTCGAACGCGCCACCCTCCTTCTGTACCTTCTTGAGTCCTCGTTCGATCCACCGTCCACTCACACCAACCGTCAGGTACGACCGGAGGAGGTCTCTTCGGCAACACGAACACCGGGAACTCACTGTTCGGGAACACCGCGACAAACCCACAATCGGCGCCGTCAGGTGGCCTGTTTGGGTCCACGACCGCTGCACCTAACACCGGCGGGGGCGGTCTCTTCGGCAGTACGACGGGCAACACTGGAGGTGGCCTCTTCGGGAACACCAACACGAACCAGACAGCCCCTTCAGGTGGATTGTTCGGCTCCACGACGGCAGCACCTGCAACGGGAGGCGGTATCTTCGGGAGCACGACCACAGCGCCTGCTACGGGAGGGCTCTTTGGCAGCACGAACACGAACCAGGCACCCAGCACAGGTCTGTTTGGCTCGACGCAGCCACAACAGCAGCAACAGCAGCAACAGGCCGGCGGATTGTTCGGCCAACAGAAACCTGCGACGGGCGGGCTCTTCGGTGGTAGCACACTGGGTTCGAGCACGCTTGGGACGAGCGCATTGGGAGGAAGTACGTTTCTTGGCATGTCAAGAGCACCTGTTGCACCGAGCCCGCAACAAGACGCACAGATACAGTTCATGCAACTGGTGCAGCGGATGGAAGGGATCACGCAGGGGTGGAACTCGAATTCGCCGCAGTGCAGGTTCCAGGTGTGTTGCCATCAGATTTATTGCTACGGATCGCGTGAACGGTTCTGACACGTCTCGCAGCATTACTTTTACAATCTTGTGGACCCTGCACAGGTACATTTGTATGGACGCCCGCCAAATGCGTCCAACGACGCGTTGTGGCAGAAGGCCGTCCGGGAGAACCCAGATCCTAGCTGGTACGTGACTACGCTGTGCTGTTGCGGGTCGTTGGTCGTTGGTTGACCATACACGCGTCGGCAGTTTCGTCCCTGTGCTTGCGACCAGCTTCGACGACCTTCAAAAACGCGTCGAGGCCCAGACCCAGCAAGCGGCCGCGCACCAAGAAAAGATCAAAGTCCGTTCCCTAACTTTCTTCGCGTCTGTTACATTAACTTACCTACTCGCGCGCGTGTATTTGTGGCAGGACCTCCAAACACGGATAGCAGCCCTCACGCAGCGGCATCAGCTCTCGAATGCCTCGCGGCTGCAGCGCGCGTCGGCCCTGCAAACGCAGCTCACGCATCGTGTCCTCAAGCTCGTGCAGCACCTGCACCTGCTCATCCCCGCACTCCGTTCCTCCGCCCTCAGGCCCGAGGAAGAGGCGCTGAGGACCGCGCTGGAGGAGATCGACGAGGAGGTGCGGAGACCCGGCGGGACGGGGCGGATACGCGGGAAGCTGAACGAGCTGTGGGCACTCGTGGGCGCGGTCAGCGCGGCGAGGGAGCGGGGGCGGGCTGGGGGCGGCGTCGAGTGGGCGGTGGTCGACGAGGAGGGGCTTGCGCAGATCGCTCAGGTGCGTTTTCCTTTCTGGCCTCTATTCTTCATTGGTGTTGCATCTTTCGGGGGATGAGGGTGGATCGTTATTTAATACTGACGCGCCCTCGTATTTCTTCATTCTTGTGTAGATCCTCGCGGAAGAGCAGGCGGGCCTGGCGCACCTGACGAAGCTGCTGCAGAAGGACATGAAGGACCTCGCCGTGATTCAGGGGTCGAGCCCGCAGGAGGAGGACCCGGACTCGCTCATGTCCTCGACAACGACGCTGCGCGCGAGCACGCTCTGAGCTCGCGCGCAGCGAGTCAGCGCTCAGCCGCTCGGTTTTTGTCTTTGTCTTTGTCTTCAGTACTCCGACACGCATGAAGGGGATGCTGTATCGATATTAGTGTAGAATATACCGCTCTGCTTGGATCGATCGTATCCACTGGGATTCGTGGGAGCTGGCTTGTCTGCTGAGGTCGTACAACGTTCATCTGTCGGGAATCTGGGATCGGGGCAGGAGAGGTACGTCTTGGATTGCGTGTTATGTGGGCTGTGCTGATTCGCCTCCGAATACCATCTTAGCCACTAGTTGGTTGGCCTCGAGAACGCGAACAGTGGCAATGAAGTTGAGCCGGTCAAACTGGTCAAGTCGCAACGATCTAGTTTCGGGCCCTTGTCTAACGATTGGAACTAACGGGCGGGAGCCGAGAAGTGAGAGAGTCCCTGCCGAATTGCAGGAAAGCCCGTGGTTTCCTGCTGCTTGCGCCTGCGCACAGCTGTGTTATACTTCGGAACTCGAGTCATATCGTCGGTGGCAAGCGCAAGCATGGAGGCAACGAGGCTCACATCCGCGGGCGGAGATTCGGGGTGGTACGAAGTGTGAGGTACGTCTGGAGGCACAAGTTCACCACCTCGTCGTCGCCGTCTACGATCTGCATCGCCCTCAACGGACCGATTCAAGCTGGGATTGAACACGAGCGGTGGCGGCCTGGGCCGACGGAGGGGGCTAACTCGCAGTCGGGGAGCTTGCCAGTGGACCCGATCGTCACGTTGATCGGCTCCCGAATAGCGATCGGGACGAGCGTCGACAACGAGGGCGATTCGAGGAAGGCCCGGCCTGCCATTGCACGTCTGAATCTGGACGGGGTTGTCATAGTGCTGAAGGTACGTGTGAGATTCTTCGGATTAGGACCGACGCCCATGCCAGGGCTACGCCGCGCTACTTGGCCAAGCTGGGTACGCAATAGTCAGGTGCGTCTCCGTCTGAAGTGAGTGTGTCTGGACGTGGCTGAACTACTGAGTTCCCGTCTTGTCTTTTGACGGTGTTTCCATTCATGAACACCATCCCGCCATAGTCGTGCACAGGCTGCAACAGTCTTGATTGTTCTGTCGCGTTCGTGTGCTATGCAGCTATTTCATGCTTTTCTCTTGGGCTGTTGCAGCGAGGCAAGGACAGTCGTCCTGAGATGCGAAGCCTTGAACCACCCGCAGGCGAATGCTGCACAGCACCGGGTATAGTGCGTTCATTCCCCATGTTCCTCTGCATCTGACTTCCTAATAGCACTCGAACAGCCTCCGCGCTTGGTGACACGCGGATGCGAGGATGCAACTCTGCCTGGCTACCACTGTTCCCCCTCATTCCACATCTCTGCCTCTCAAGCACTCTAACCCCATCAACACGAGCTGTTTGCCCTCACAGAGCTCCTCGATGAAGTTGCAGATCCCTGCTCCTCGACTCGCGAAGGTAATGAATGGGCTGAAGCCGAAGACTAGCACACCCTCTCCACGGGTGACTCCAACGAACGCCGCACCGCCGGGCCTCAAGTCGATAACTTCACGTCTCCGCCTCCCGCACCCGCGGCCTGCGACGATTCTCTCTGGCATCAAGGTTACGGCGACGGTGGCGGGACAGTTGGGATCTGCGGCCCCCGTCCCTCTGATACAACCCATCGCGGACGGGGTGAAGAAGATTGTCGAGCATTGCGAGGTATGCGCATTCGTCTCTCAGTAGCAGTGTTACTGACCATGTCCCGGAATGGCCTTCAAGTTGTTAGACTGTCAGAATGCACAAGAAATTATGCAACGAGCTCAAGTACCTCGTCGTCAAGTACGCGAATGCTCTAGAGAGGACATTGGCGAGGATGAGATGGATGCGCACCTGGCATATTCGCTCGCGGAGCTGGAGCAGTGAGTAGCGTCCCGCTTGCATCGACCGGTTCCTGAAGCTGAACCTCGTTATAGCGAACTTGTACGGATACACGATATAATGAAAGGGCTTAGCAATAAGAGCTTTTTCAAGTGTATGATATCTACGGGCGAGCACTGTGCAGCCGGCCACCAGGAGACTCCTTGTCAGCGCACAATGCCGGCTTGCGCACCTCATCCATGCCTACTGATTGCCGTGTCATTTGCTACTAGTATATCGATGATATAGACATCAATGTTTCCCGGTTCCTCAATGAGGAGGAGGAGTTCGTAAGTATGAATGGCCGAGCAAAGCCTGGCCACCGGCCAACTTCGAACACGGGATCTGACTCATGTGTCTGACCTAAGATAGCCAAGCTGTATCGGCGATTTTCGAGATCGATGTCGTTTCTCCCACATCATGCAGGTCACTTTTGTTGTAACTCTTCGGAAGGTCGCACTGATTAGTCCTCCATCGCAGTAGCGGCGTGTCGCTGGCACGTGCTCCCGCGCCTAGTGTGGCGGCTGTCTTATCTGCCTCTGGGCCAACTCATCTGCCTTTAACCGCCACACCATGTCCGCGTCCGTCAACCTCGATTGGCTTGCCCTTTTGCTGCACGGCTTCTATGAAGAGAACACTGGCAGTCATCCTCCCCACAGTGAGGTCAACGACTTCGATCTCGACGCCCACTGGGATATGGAGCGTTCTACCCCTTCTCTTGATAGCCTCGCGCGACTTCTCATTCACCAAGACCGGAAACAGATCGTGTCCATTGGCTTGATACTTCCCGATATCACCTCCACATCACAAGGACCCGCAGAGTTCCTAGTCGCACAGAACGGAGGCGTCTCCGCCCGGGTCACCGAACAACTCAAGTCTATCATCGCGCTCTTGACAGAGGCCCGCGCACTATATGTTCAGGACTATGATGCAGGACAGCGGCCGATTCTGCTAAGCGAGAGGACTCCTCTGATAGCAAAGCTCAAGGAACTTGCACTGTCCCTACACCGTCACTGTTGGGAGAAGGAGAGGCGACAGGTTATGAAAGATAGTCGTTGCTATCGCTTCCATTGCCTTGTCGAGGACGTACTCGGTGCGTCCGCTGATAGTCGTGTCGATCTGTCGTTGGAGGAGCGCACGGCGCTTCAAGCCCTCCAGGACGCTCCCCCTTCCCATCATGCAGTTCTCAAGGAGGTTCGCGATGTCATGTACTTCATTAAAGCGCTTCTATCGAAGGGTCCCGAGGAGCGTCATGGGTTCATCCCGGAGTCCCGAGACGCTATAGCTGCGGAGACATTGATGACACCGGTGCGCATCCTGGCCAAGATCACGTCGGCCACTGAGACCTTGAAGCCTCTGTGGCGGTTGTGCGATACCTACATCGAAGGTGAGCTCGCTCTTTCACAGATAATGTATGTCTGTAATGACGTGAAAAACAGCCATTTTCGCTCGAAAGCAGGCCGAGCGCTCTAAGGTTCCTACAGCGTCGCAACCCTCCACTGGCACTCAGGGCACTGGCGAATTGCCGGTCATCCATAAGCCATTCACCATAGAGCTGTGGTTGTGGAAAATTTGTTCGATAGATCGCGATTACAGCGAGATCGTGTGGATGGCCGTAACTCGTCCGAGTCCTTTCGAACACATGGAACCACAGGTGTCTACTTTGTCAGTCGAGACGCGACGAGAGGAATGCTCGATATGTGAAGCGGAGGTGATGTCTACGTTGAAGCTGGCAGGATGGAATGAGAACAGGAATGGGGATCTGAAGAAATGTACGGAAAGATTCACCACTGGATTCAAGGCTCAACTCCAGTCTCTGTGTGGTATGTCCCATGATCGTTAGTCCTCACGACTTAGATGCTGAGATGTTCCCACATGCAGGACACGTCGAGTCTTCAGATGACTCCAAGTACAATTGTCCTATGACTCTTCATTGCGAATGTGTCGTCTTGGCGGAGCTTCACCGTCAACGAACCAAGGACCGGGCTGTTGCCCCCTATGTTGGTGTCTCGAAGAGTTCAATCTGTGCGCCGTGCCACTTGTACTTCGACTGTTATGGGGAAGTTACGGGCAGCGCCGTCCGTACGCTGGCCACGCACGGCACGCATGACACGCACGGCCAGATCTGGCTTTGGGGTACTCCGACGCTCTTCAACAAATCGGATAAACCGGGCCAGGTGGACAAGAAGGTCAAGAAGCTGTTGGTTGACAAGCTGAAGCATCGGTTATTCACTGAGGCCACGTCCGTATGTGCTAGGCAAAGGGCTTCTCAGAGTATTATCGTTTCCGGCGTGGCGAGTGTGGTTAGGGTCCGAGAAGAACGTATGTCTTTTCCCTCATTTTCAGTATTTCCAACGAGCTGATAGTCTACCCAGTCCATTGGAATGAATTGCTCCTCCAGGCAGATGAATACTGGGCAGCGAAAGTGGCCAAAAGTGCGGCACGAGTGGCAATGCGGGAGGAAATGGCGGCGGCAACGAGGGTACAGGCGGAGGCGGAGGCAGATGCCACGGCAGCGGAGAGCGGCGGAGACTGCGGTGTGTAAAGTTTGGCATGACTACGCGCTTGGTGAGCATCACAATTTACTGTCGCTCTGGTGCCCTGTTCGAACAGTGGCCTTACCACTTCCTCTAGATGTACACGAACTTCGAAGTGGATACTGTTGGAGATGCATTAACATCGACTGTCGACTATGACGATAATACCAATCTTTAGAGTATAGATATCTAGAAGTTACGATTGTTACACTGCGATCTCAGCGCAACCTAAGCGCTTCAAGATAACCATGTACATATGTACCCATCCACGAGTCTCTTACCTTGTTATCATCTTACGCCATTACGACCTGTCCCGTCCCGTTCATCATTCCCCTTCGCTACCTCGTTGTGAATGTCGTTCACCCGTCATCTCTCGTCTGAGTCCCGTCCGTCTGCCGCTGGTTCCGCTTTCACTCATGCTCGCGCTCGCTATCTATCACGATGGCATGAAAGTATATGTTCGTCGTTGTTATTCAGTACTTGAGGTCTATTGGATCCGTGGTGCACTCCTTCGGGAGACACGTAGCACTTCACCGGAGGCTGCTCGGTTCCAACTTACTGTCACAGTCGCTCGAGGTCAACATGAGTCGTCCATCTCCTCCTTGTTCCCTAGCCACCATCTCCCAGTGGGCCGTCCGCCAGCGTTCGTGCATCATCCTCACATTCGTCCTCGTCATGGCCGTCGCTCGAGTCTTGCGCCTGGGTGCTGCGCGCACTGCGACTGTCTTCTGCAACATTGTCATGACATATGGCCCAGCCGACCACGAGGCTTGCAACATCCGCCACGACTCTGCCGAAGATCCTCGCGAAATCACGTACCGCACCGCTACTGCATTGCTTCTAGTAGTAGTGGTCATATTGGTCAGTGACGACTCTTTGCCAAGCCTTGTCATATCGCCGGTCCAAGCCCCGCAGCCTTACTCAGGCTGATCAGTGTCTTTCCCGCCAGGTTCTTGCTCGCTTTCGGGTCGTCGTCTCCTCTAACTTGAAGATTCGGATGAAGAACCTTGTCGAAATCGTCGAAGATGGTACTCGTGAAGTCTGCGTGGCGATCGGACTAGTGACGCCTCTGACTTGGGTGAGCACTGTGTTCAACTTGTACGCATCACGGGAATCGCGCTGATGCTTCTTTGGGGCAAGACCTCTTCCGCATGGGGCGCTCGATGGAACAAGAGTGGACTCAAGGACTGCATTATGAACGCCCTCTGTCAGACTTCTGGCCATATAGGTGTGTTCATTGGCATCGCCTACGCCCTGGACCTTGGTACTACCCCGCGTACTACCCCGCTGGTCGTCGGGTCTTCTCGCCCCTCCGGAATCCAATTCATCGTCAACTCGGCATCCTCTGCACCATGTGAGAAGTATCGCTCATCTCGCAGGAGCTTGATCACGTCGATCATCGCCGATCTGGTCGTGCGCCATCTTCAACAGTCCGATGAGCCTGGCAGTTGGGCCTTCCGGGGTCTCTTCAGTGTCTACGACCTGGTTTCTGCGTACCAATGGGCTTACTATCGGGTCACGTCGCCACTCGATCCCGGTATCTTCGACATGGACGCATACCTCACTACTCCGATCAATCCCCGCGCGCTTCTCGGTCCCTCCGCCGTACAGTCGACCACGAACACATCATCAGGCCGCCTAACCATCTACGACCTCTTGTCCGCTTACTGTTATGCTAAGTACCCCATCCCGCCGATAATGTCCGCCGTCCTCAACCTCCACGTGGATGACGGGCTGGAGTTGTCGGTGGCCGCGCTGGTGTTCCATTACCCTGAGCTCCTTCCAAGCACATCTGGTGACTCAGCCGCTCTTCATCGTTCCACGACGGTCCTTCACTGGCTCAACGTGTGCATTCCTCAGCCGGACGTCGACTCCGCATGGATCGAGGAACTGGATCAAGAACAGGGTCGGCTTGTGGTCGTCTACGGCCCAGAGCCTCCGCCAGGTACATGTTTCGCGCATACAGTGTGGTGTTATGTTCAGACCTCTAATCTGCTGATACCACAGCAGCCGTAACGACGCCCCACGAGAACGAGCTCTTTTTGGGGATCATCAGAGCGCAGGACCTGCGCGCCGCATTCGTCTACGCATACCACGCCATCCGTTCTGTCGAGGTCCGCTTCGTCTGCAGCATCTTGCGCGTCGTGCATCGCAATAAGGCTGCGGACTTCAACGTACATATATTCAACGACCGCACGCGCGCCCGGCTCCTCACGCTCGTCGAAGACCCACCAGAAGCCTTTCGCAGCCGCCCCGCCGCGTTCTCCCGCGTGGAGTCCTTCGCGTCGACGACCACTGAGGGATCCTCGGACGGCACTGGCACGTCGGACTCGGATTTCCCGTACACGGACGACTCGGACTTTGACTTCGGCAACGCTGTGGACGTCGTCGACCTCGGCATCGACCTGCTAGACTCGGACGGCGAAGTGGAAGCATGTGACTCGGACCTGGACGAGATGACCTGGATGCTCGAGGAACTCACCGTCGACGACTACCCCGCGCTGTACGACTGGGAACTCGAGGAGCTTGTTCTGGCTCTACGGGCGCTGACGATCGACGACTTGCTCTGTCTGCGCGACTCGGAGCTGGAGGACCTGCTTGCGCTACTCAGAACGGTACGACAGGACGACTCTGAGTCTCTTAGCTCGTGCGACGTAGAACACCTGTCGGACATCGAACGCAAGCTGAAAACCGGCAGGGCGCTGCTGTTGGACGACGAGAGGGTGCTCTCGCCGTCCCCTTCTCTCGGTGCTGCGATTGATCAACTGCTTGCGGACGGGGAAGCTCTGCAGGCCCGAATGGCGTCTACGTCGGACAAGTTCCGTGTTCTCCAAGAGCTCCTGGGCCGGCTGCGCTCAAGGCGGCCCAATACGAGCGACCTCCTTCCCGCAATTCCCTGGAAGGACAAGGGCAAGGGCAAGGCTGTAACTCTGGACGATGACGACGACAACGAAGACGGACCATCCTCCGGTATCCCCCGTCTCCCGGGTCTTCCTCGTGGTCGTGCTTCAGGCCGCCGTCAAGACCAGCCGGATGCCGACACGGACGCGGACTCAGACTCAGACTCTGCAAAGCAGCCGCCCGCGCCTGGGGTGCAGAAGAAGAGGAAGCGGCACCGCGGCGGGAAGCGGATCCCGATGGCGGAGCGGCGGCGGCGGAACCGGCGGACGGTGCAGGAGACATTGGCGCCGCTGCGGGATGTGGAGTTTGTCGAGGGCCCGAGCTGGTGTCCGGACGATGAGAAGTGGTGTGAGGGTTTCGGGATGTGGTGAGGCCCTGTCGCAGTCGCGGTTGGCGGAGGCCCTGAGGGTCGGACTTGCCACTCAAGTTTCGTGATCATCATCGTGTTCTCTCATCTCTAATTCTCTCTCTCTCTTTATGTTGTCTTGATATGTAATCCTGGCATGTTGTGTTGTCTATCCTGTTGTGTTTGTAGCACTTCTACATACGTATTTGTGTCATGGTCGCTCACAATCTAAGTACCACACGTCTGCCTTTCTTGGGTTCTTGGGAGGTTCCTTCACCTCGTCCTGGTGTGAATCCAGCACATCCTAGCCGACGCTAGCCGTGGGGGTGAGTGACGGGTCTGTGCTCCGCTTCGCCAGGATGAGAGGTGCGTAAATGGTGATAGGTGATTTAGGAGTGGGAGGGAAACTCGGCCCGGCAATCCGGCCCGCTGTGACTTGGATGAGCGCCGTTCCTCGAATTCAAAAGTTGACACATTCTTGACCGTCATATCATGTCTCAGTCTGTAGAAGCTATACATCTCAACTGGCTCGCCTATCTGCTGTACGGTCTCTATGAAGAGAACTATGACAAACATCCACATGAAAGTCAGCTCAACTTGAACAATCTCGACAGCGAGGACCGGGTCCTGAAGCGTTATGCCCCTCTTCTCGACAGCCTCGCGCGACTTCTCATCTGCGAAGAACGGAATCAGGTCGTCTCGGTCGCGTTGGTACTTCCCGAGCTCACCCCCACATCGCAAGGACCCGCGGAGTTCCTAGTCGCACA